>NC_041397.2:234018484-234285984 GCF_900747795.2 Erpetoichthys calabaricus | reverse complement strand
TCAGCCTTCCCACATGGGTAACTGACCATGCTCCTCCCTGGCTGGGATGCCCGTTCTTATCCTATATGCATAGGTCTGATCACAATCTGATATTTGGGTGGTTACCTACCAGGTAACACTTGTGGTTGGTCAGTAGCAAGAAGCAGATCATAGATATTTTATTTAGTACCTGACAAATAGTACAAAGAGGACACGGCACGTGTTTCACCCTATTTGGGGCTCATCAGGTGTACATAGTTTTTATTTCCACTTGCTTCGCCTCAGGCACTGATGTCCGAAGTTCGATTGCCACAAAGAGAAGGAAAATAAATATATATAATATACAGCACATCAGTTTTCCTTCTTGCACAGTTTTACAAAACACTAACTTAGTAAGAATAACTAAACACTCTCCAATATGGCTGTAGATCTTTCGGTGTCAATAAGTATCTGCATTTTTGTTAACAAGAATTCTATGGTTGTCAATGCAAGAATTTATTTCTGTATCTTTTTTACTAGATCAATAAAACAGACTAATAAATATTAGAATAAATTTGAAAAGTTATATGCATATACTTCTGTTTTTAATATCAAACAGTGTCTTAAAATGATCCTTAAACAAGCAGATATTATTTCATATGAAATCAATGTCCTGCTTATGTGATATTATGAACTGCTTAATAAAATGCTTTCTGGCCATTCACACAATATAGAAATATGAACCAAACATAGCACAAATACAGTATCTTTGGGATATGAAATTAAAAATAGAGAACATGCAATGTGCAGATTGTGACCGATACAAACCCAGTTTCTAGAAGCTGTGGCAGCAGCACTAACCACTGTGCCACCATGCCAGGCATGTTAGGTTTATTGGCAAACTAGCCCAGTATGAGTGAGTTGTGTGCCATATGTAGAAAACGCAACATCTGAGTAGCAGGTCTAGTAAATTGGTGCAATTGAGAAAGTAAGAACAGATTAATTCATGTATATGGAGCAATACAAATACAACAGAAAAACTTTCTAATTAGAGTGCTTACTGGTCTAATTCATCTTGTCAACCTGGTTGACTATGACCTGCCCTGTTGATAAAATGAGTTCATGGATTGAATAGCTAAATCACAATAAATGAAAGCCAATAAACTCAACATAGAAAACACATATTAACAAATGATTGTTCAATTTTTAAACTGTATAATTTATTTGAAATATCTTTCTAAAAGCAAAATCTACTTTGCCGAATATACACAGGGGTCTGTGTATATTAGGAGTTCATAAGCAGGTTAGCATAATCAGCATCATTACAATTTTTCTGGTACAATGGACTCCGTTTATATTAGGAGTTCATAAGCAGGTTAGCATAGTCAGCATCAGTACAATTTTTCTGGTACAATGGACTCCATTATATACATTGTAAACCTAGCCACAGTTGACCCAACATGTTACCATTGAAGTATGGATTTTCTGCCAGATTTCCTGATCATTGAACCTTTATTTTTACATTAACTTATTTGGCTGCTGCCGTAATCCAAGGTGACTTACAACATTAATGGAGCACAGGCAGGTCAAGTCACTTGCTCATGGTCACAATGTCTCAATAGCAGGATTTGAACCCACAGCCTCAGGGTTTGAAGTCCAAAGCCTTAAACACTACATCACACTGCCTGCATTCCTAGATAAACCTGTGAACAGTGTTTAATAGAATGCTGCTACAAAATCTAAGAGCATTCACTAACAGTTGCAGAGCACGTATTTGTGACAGAGAAGAAACTAGCATGCCAAAATCTCAGGTTTGTAGGAGGTTTATACAGGCTAAGAAAACATTAATGACTTTGCAAATTAAGGAGCCCAGTATTGAAGATTAATAGAAATTGTGAAAGGCACCATATGAAGTAAAAATTGTTTCTTGTCATTTAATTTTCCACCAGCTCAACTACAATTTTTAAGGATTCTTCACGGCTGGATTTTCAAAAGAATCAAGACCTGTGGGTTATAAAATAGTCACGTGATCATGATGCCTAGTGAGAAATTTTTATTATCTTTATTTAAGGATAAATGGCATGCTGGTATTGTACTCCGCCACATCTATTATCAGTTTATGTTAATCTTTTGGCTAAGTCGATTTATTAATGCATTAAAAGCAGAGGAAAGTAAAAGGAAAACTGAGTGCATTATTTCAGCTTATAGCTTGGTGTACGGATTCTGTAAGGATTTGCATTTATTTATTATGTTATGAATTAATTCCCTACCTTAAACTCATCAGAGTATGTGCAACAGATGTGGTAAGAATGTAAGTTAGATTGTGCTTCCTCTTTTTATTTTCTACTTCCCTGTTCGACAACTTTTAAGGATCCTAATGGACAACTCTAAGTGCTTTAGCACCAGTGGATATGTTTTTTTTCTAAAGTTTAGTAAATCTGAGAGATTGCATCCACATTCCTCTACTCTTAACCTGATTTCCACTTCTTTAGTTCCCAGAACATAATCTTCAGATTAAGCAATGTGTGACCGGGTACCTCTTAGCTGCATTGTGCTGACAAAGATCTGAGACTGGCAGGTCAGCCTATTATAGTAAATTCTGATCCTGTAGAGCAGAGGTCCCCAACTCCGGCCCTGGAGAACCCCAGTGGCTGCAGGTTTTCATTCTAACCCTTTTCTTAATTAGTGATCTGTTTTTGCTGCTAATTAACTTCTTTTGAATTAATTTTAATTGACTTGTTTTTTTACATTTGTTCCCTGAATTTCTTCATCATTCTTCTGAATTACTTCATTTCCTTCCTTAAATGGCACCCAAACAGAAATAAAGTGTGAAGTGAGTGAGCCAACAGAAGACCAACTAAGTCAGGGCCTCAAACTCCAACCAATTTCACTCCAACCAGTTGCTTAATTAGGTGCTGATATTTGTTGTTAATTAAACCCATTTTTTAATTACTTGCCTTGTTGCTGCTCTCATTATGCAATAGCATACATTTCCAAAATTGTTGATTTTCTCTTTTACTAAGATCACTGTTAAAATGTTTTGGGTACTTGAGCAGATCAGCATTCCTGAGACCTTCACCATTCTTTATTTTCAGATATTGTATGATTGACAGTGTTGGTCATGTTTTGGTTCATTTTGTATTTCATTATTGTTTGGCTGCTAATTAAGGAAAAAGACACAATTAAGTGGTCTGAGTCTTCATGAGCAAGTCAAATAAAATTAATTCAAAAGAAGTTAATGAGGAAGAAAAATAGGTCATTAATTAAGAAAAGGGTTAGAATGAAAACCTGTAGCCACTGGGGCCCTCCAGGACCGGAGTTGGGGACCCCTGCTATAGAGTATGTCTTTTTTTGTATATGGTATCTTGTCTCAACTAGTAAACATGATTGGAATAAAAGATATAAAAATTGGTACCCATGATGGTGAATTAAAGGTTTCCATGTATGCAGTTTATCCAAAACATAGCACTGCTTTCTAAGCATTTCTTTTTGGGATAGAGTGGTCTTATTTTGTATATAAAGGCATTATGATTAGAAACCTAAGACTTCACGTTTCCACTTTGCTGCATCACTGCATGAAGATTGCTTTAACATTTACATGGAAGCTGGTGTGGAATAAGCAAACTGTGGTAAAATAAAATTAGCTTACAGAACACCTTATACTACTAATCCAACTTCTTCCTCTCACTCTGGTTCTTTCCAGTTGACTCTGGTTTCTCTCCAGATTTAAATGGCTCTACAAACTATAACATCTGAGTGACTCCAACAAACTGCTCCAAATGCTGTTGCAGTATGCAAATAATTCCATCATCACTTTATACATCAGTTTAATATGCACTTAAAAATAAAACATGATGTTGGCATATCATTGTTTAAAGGAATATTAAAGCTTAGAATTTTGTCAAACAGTTCCTGAATAAAAAAAGACGGCATAGAAGATGGTATGTGAAACCTTTAAAATGTATTGTGTCATTACGATGGGGAATATGCCATGCTTGACTATAGAAGCACCACAAATGCATTTGTATGTCGGTATTTTGCTTCACCACATCGAACCATTCATCAAACATCGAAGCAGGCACACAGATCCTGTACTATCCGCAAAGTGGCTTTCTGTCACATGTAGATATTAAACAGAGACTCTGATGTCTCATTCCGACTTTTGTCACACTCTGCCGAACCAATAATCCCCCCCCCCCCCCCCCCCCCGACTTTTTGCTGGTACAGCAACTCGTGCACGTGTCACGTTAATTTCTGAGGACATGCTCAGAGGATGCGTCACATAAACGCTGGGAACGCGTGGTAGCCATAATGCATTTGTGTGCGCGTTCTGAGCGTGAAGTATAAACCGGCCCTTGGAACTATGTTCTGTGATTTCTCATGGGCATTTAACACCATCCAGCCTGCCATGCTTATGTTTTATATTCGCGCTTAGCATTACTTGTGCCTCTGTCTATATGTACAGTTGTAACATAAACAATTTACCTCGGGATTAATAAAGTTTTCTGATTCTGAAGTCTTCTCCAAATCAATAATCACCTTATGCAAACCTTTTTGTTTTTCTCGATGCCTGACTATGAGCTGTCACTATGCAAAGACTACATCAGTTGTTCCTTTCCCTGGCATAAAACCAAAATGCTCTTCACCTATGGTGGTCTCTTCCCTAAGCCTCCTCACTATAGCCTTTTCCCAAATTTTCATTGTGCATGTCATCAGCTTTATCCCTCTATAGTTTTCCACAATCCTGAATATCACCATTCTCCTTATAAATGACTACAATCACACTTTTCCTCTACCCCTCTGTTATTCTCTTCTGTTCATAGATCTTCTGCATTAGATCCCACAAAACAACTACTCCCTCTTCTCCCAAACACTTGCACACTAAAGCTGGTGTTTTATCCAGTCCTGTCCTGTCATTTCTTTCAGCATCTCCTTTACTTCCTCACTCCTTATTCTTGATACTTGCTCTTCATTTTGTACTCCATCCCCAAATACAACCCTTGAATTTTTTTCATTCATCAGCTTTTCCAAGTATTTCTTATTCTATTTTTTATTACTCTCTCAAGACCTCACCTTGCTCATCTCTCATCTGCTTTATCTGACTAAAATCCTTTCCAACTTTGTTTCTAGCCTTTTCTGTTCTAAAAATGGTTCTCTCCCCATCTTTTGTCTCCAAATTATATTTAAAACATGATAAAATGTCTGCCTTATGGATCTTTACTTTTAAGGTGCCTTTGGATTGTGTTTACTACAGAAAAGAATTTTACAAAATGAAAGTTGTTATGTTATGTTATTGTAGATTTGCTGTTAACTTCTGTTATAATAATGACATTTTGTTCAGGATTCTAGGAATTCAGCAAGTATATTGGTTTTAGTTGCAAGTTGTGTACATTTGTGCACCTTTGATGTTTTCGAAATTCCCTAAGTATCCTCCTCAGGTGTCTGATAAGATATGGTTCAGTGCAGCCGGCTTTTCAAGTAGCCACTCTTTTTTAGCCGGCTGGCTGGCCTGCTGCGTCTGCTTTGGATGTGGAGAGCTGTTTTATCGATTTTACTTTCAGAAGGTCACTGCTCTCTTTGTTTTAATGCGGTCCCTGAAGACATGTGGCTCTTACCTTTTCTACTGAGCCCCTTTGCAGGTTCATGTTATGGTTCTACTGATCTCCTCTACGTGCCAGCTTGTCAGAGTTTTATTCAACCTCATGTCAGTTATACTCTGTAGGCACTCTCCCTCTTTTTTGATGCTTACTGTTTAGAATCAGAATTTTCAACATTATTTCAAATTTTGTGTTTAGTTTACTTAAAACCATAATATAATAATATATGATAAATAAAGCATTTTTCAATTTTACAGAACCAAGACATTTTAGAAAAATCTTTTAAGCTTTTAACTTAAATGAATGTTTATTTGAAAAATATTCATCTGTTCGTTTTTTGAACCATTTAATCAAATTCAGTGTTTCAGCAGTAAAAAATGCAACTGTTTCTAATATATGCTTTTCAGGTTTTTTTTTTTTTTTTGGATCTTATGACACCGATATAATGTTAATATATACAACGTTTGCAACCAATTTTTCTCTGAAGGTCATGGGGTAGAAGTTGTTGTCAGATAAGGAGATGCTACACAATATACTTGTGTGGCTTGAGGCCACAAACCAAAATCTTCACACTTAAATGAAGATCTGTAAGTTAAAATTATTCAAATTGAATAGGGAATTATACAAAATATTATGTTTATTTATACAAAGGACCTTGTGCCTGGGCCTCAAATTGCCTAAATGTTTTTTTTTTTTTTGCAAATTTTATAAGTTCTAATAGATTAAGATAGAGATTGACATTTTTTCTTTTTAATGCTACATGAAAAGGCCTATTGCTAATATAAAAATTTAACAAAGACATTTTGAAACATGTACAATGGTTCCATTATTTTAATTACCAAAATTGTCTTCTTTCTTTTCCATTTATTTATACTGCATTTTGAACCTTCTTCTATCACATTGTACCCAAGAACTAACCCGTACTTGGAAGAAAGCATCCATTTAGAGCTGCCAGGTATCCTAACATGCACTCTTTAAGATGTAGGTGGAACTCAGTATCTCCAGAGAAAACAAATGCAGTGTACGGGGAAGCCTTGTTAGTGATTGGGCAAGACTTAAATTAAGACCCCTGTAGGCCTCTGGGTGACGTAATGGATAGTGCTCCATAACACAGAATCCAATACTTTTAACAATACAGCAATCAGATACCAAGACGTTGCATGCAGCTTGCAGGAATTTCCACTTTATTTTTCTCGCAACACACACACTCAATCATTTACGGCGGCAGGAGCTGTAGTGTAGTCCCGCCTGGTGATTTTCATATGTGGACACTCGATCATTCCATTGTTTTCACTTAGCGGCAGGTTTGAGTCTGATGAATGGTCCCCTAGGTCAGTGCTCCGCAACCTTTTCTCACCTACGACACATCAAAGTTCTTCCTAGAATTTCTGCGGCACATCAAAAGCTAAAATATATAGCAGTGGCGTGGCTGTATGGTCTGCTCCGAGCACCAGCTATTTAGGGGCGTCCAAACTACGGTAGTTTCCTTTTTTTTTGTTCCTTGAGGCGGCGCAAAAAAAAAATTTTCAGCTTTGGGGCGTCAAATTTTTCACCGCCCCGGGCAACATGGTCTCCAGCTACGCCACTGATATATAGATATTAATTTAATACACAAATTTTACAATAAATTTTCATTTTTTATAAGTATACATACATAAAAACTATACTATATTTACTTTTATGCAATCTTAATATAATTATTATAACATAATGACTGATTAATGTGATACCTGCATTTGTTTCAATGAACACAAAAGTTTTATATTCGGCTCAATATTTGACAGCGCAACCCGAAGTTCTCTTTTAAGCATGACCGCTTAACATTTTTAATTAACACAAGAGTTGTTTGTCTTTTTTGGCGTAATTGGGATGGTTTGAATTTAGATGGCGATTTAGTTTACTGGGTGCCATTGCCTCGTTTGATAGCTGATCGCCGCAAATGATGCATTGTGGCTTTGGAGCCGTTTCGTCACCACACCACGAGAATCCATATCGAATGTAGTCTTCGTTGTACTTCCTTTTCACAATCTTCTTTGTTTTTTTTTTTGCAACACTTGTGCTGGGTTCTTCATCATCTGTACGTGAAGACGAATCTTTTCCACGTAAAAATGTATTCATATTTAAAGGGGTATAAAACTAAATATGAATCACACGAAGAACGTTAACCATACACAATTCAGCAACACAACTAATAGTAATGAATGATAACTACTGTCGCAAGACAAGTGAATGCGACGTAGCACGACTAATACGTCGGCTTGAATTGAATCTAGGTGAGGGCACGGAGCGCTCTGGCTATGAAAGCATACTACGGAGTTGTCTGGCGACTACGTAGGGCCTACGTCGTAGGCGCCAGGCGCCAGGCGATGGGATTTATTATTTCAGAGAAATGACACATGAAATTATTAAACCTTAAAAAGGCTATTTACGCGAATATTTCATTGCACGTATTCTCGTTATTGTGTTTCTAAGGAGGACCGTTGAAATATTATTTAGTTAGAAAATTGTCTTATTTGACCGCGTCACACCTGTATCGGCTCAAGGCACACCAATGTGCCGTGGCACACCGGTTGCGGAGCACTGCCCTAGGTGATGGTAGATCCATACATGACTGGCCAACACTCAAACTAAATATTTTAGATCAGTGATGTACAAACATTTATCACTGCATCATCATGTTGTTCCTCTCTATCATTGTCCTTTAAGTCAAGTCCTAATTTTTGCAGCATTCAAGTTTGTTTATGGGATGATGAGTCTGTTGCTAATTTTTGCAGAACATCTCAATAATCATGAAAAAATGCTTGTATTTTATTTAATCAACTGATTCATTAACACTCCAAGGAACATGTTCACCATTTTATGCTCCACTGAAATCCTAAAAAACAATGGTTTCTAGAATATACACCATATATTAAACAAATAGAACTTGTTTTACTGACCTCTTCTTAAATCATTGTGCAAATGCCACCCATCAGTTCAAACCCACCTTATCCAAAGATGAAAGAATTCTGATAGGTCAACTTTATGAATGCCTTTGAGAATTTAGAACATGTGAATTAGGTCTGTATGCACACTTCTCCACTCCATAGTAAGGTTTAACTCCTTGAGCCTGCCCAAATAGCACAAAACTTTTAGTCCTAGGATATTCTAGGTTGCTGACCTCTTCACAGCTTCTAGTGTGATCAAAACTTTACACAATACTTCAGATGCAGTCTCACAAGTGCATTGTTCACCCTGAGCACAATGTCCCTTGTGTTATTTTCAGAACTTTTTACAATATTACCTAACATTTTTTGCCCTTTTTTTAATTGCTTCTTCTTAAATTGCCTAGATAATGAGAGTAAGGTGTCAAAAGAAACCATTAAATTCTTTTCAGAGGTTGCTCACTGTAGACAGTGCTCCCATCTTGCCTTTACGAATAACGTCTTTTGCCTGTATGTAGCCTTTTGTAGTCTTCTACATTAATTTTATTTTTTCAAGATTTTGTACAGGTCTGAAGGTTAACCAGATCTTTATGAATTGTTTCTTTCGCCTCTTAAGTATCTGCTATATCACCACTTTTAGTCCATCTGTGAATTTCTCAACTTTGCTGACTACACCAGAGTCTGTGGCATAATGGTTAAAGCTTTGGACTTCAAATTCTGAGGATATGGATTCAAATTCCTCTACTGAAGAATGTGGATGCAAAGACTAAAATTGTTAAGTTTAACTTTCTTAGGGCAAATGTTGAACAGATGCTGCATAGTCTAAAAGGGATAAACTGGGATAAGCTAAGTGTGAATACACTCAAGGAGCAGTGGAGCAGGTTTAAAAATGTTTTACACGTAATGCAGGATAGGTACATCCCAAATATTAGAAGACGAGGAGGAGGCTGGGAGCACTCACTCACCACACAACGAACCACCTGGATTGGGACCCAAGTGCAGCAGGTGACACCTCAGCACCACTAGAATTAATAGAAAATTTTAAAAACTGCAGTGGGTTAATAAGGAGATTAAAGAAGAAGCTGCAAGGGAAAAAACAGCTATATAAAGTGTATAAGACTAATAACTCCCAATACATAGAGTGTATTAGAGCATGAGGGTGACCATGAGGAAGTATATTAGGGAAGCTAAAAGGCAGCTAGAGAGGAATATATCAAGTAAGGCAAAAGCTGACCCAAAGAGATTTTATCGGTATTTTAGTAGAAAAAGAACAGCCAAGGAGGAGATGAAGTGCATCAGGAATTGTAAAAGAGAATTTAAAAATACAGGCAGTGAAATAGCAAATTCTTTAAATTGCATTTTTATGAGGTCTTCATGTGTGAGGAAGTCGATAACCTCCCATCAGTAAAAGGGACTACTAAGGAGGGACAGATAAATTTAGAAATTGTAGAGTGAGAAGTACTGCTTAGATTAAATAGGATGAAATCAAACAAATTACCAGGACCAGATAATATTTATCCTTGAGTACTTATATGTTATGAGGAAACTTTAAATCAGTTGAGCCTTTTCAGTTAAGGCAAATGGAGATTAAGAGGTAACATGATTGAAGTGTGTAAGATTGTGAAGGGAATTAGTACAGTGGATCAAGACTGTTATTTTACAATGAGTTCATCAAGAACACGGGGACACTGTTGGAAACTTGTTAAGGATAAATTTTGAAAAAAAAAAAAACATAGACACATGGAACAAGTTACTAAGTAGTGACTTTAGGGACCTTCAGAACACAACTTGATGTTATTTGGAGGAATTAAGTGGATAGGACTGACAAGCTTTGTTGGGCTGAATGGCCTGTTCTTGTCTAGATTGTTCTAATGTTCTAATGCTTTTCTTAACACTGTGTGACCATAAGCAAGTCTCTTTACTATCATGTAAAGAAGACTGAAGACTGGTATCAGGTCTGTGCTCTGGTCTTTGGGTATCCGACAGTGCATGTAGAATTTCCAGCCAAGCAGGATTACATGTGAAAGTGATAAATAAATCAGGCTTTCTGAATTTACGTACTATGGCCATGGCATCCTGATAGTTTTGTTGCATGTATCTTGGACTTCCTGGAAATGTGGACGGTAATATGATCATTTTGCCTACACGTACGTTGTTATTTTCAGCTTTTGATTGCAGTGTGTCTGATAGTCCTTTGTATTGTTCCACATGCAGATCTTGTTGATGTAATCTGAGATAGTTGAGATGCGCTCCCTCTGTTTTAACATACGCATCGACGACGTACTGTTGGAATAGTTTGCCGCTGGAGTGCAAAATACTAAATGTATTTCTCATTGCTAATCTGTACGCGTAAAATTGGCATTGAGTAAGCCTTATTCGCTTGGTGGTTCTTTTATCGGGAACATGTTGTAAATCTTTGTGCCAGCCAATGTCTCCATAAGGGAATAAAAGTAGGTAAACCATAGGATCACAATTCATATTGAGCGTGGAAATCTGTTTACAGGAGTTGCCTATGGGATAGATGCAAATATCCCTTTCGGCAGGCGATTCGCCATCTTCACCGAAGAAAATCGCTGCAACATCAGTGTGACATGTCGGGGCATTGTATCGTCGTAAATCCTGCCTAGGGTTTTCCTTGAAAACCATTCGCACAGATGCTTTTGGATTGGACTGAGCGATTTCATGCATGTGTTTGTATGATTTAGCGAAGGGGTTGATGGTTCTGAGCATGGAATCTAGCTGGAGAAGTAAATTTTCGCTGCATGCAGCGTTTGCTTTATTTTGTAAGCATACTTCAGTAGCTTGCTCTGTGTCAAAAACATACAACTGTCCATATCCAGGAGAGGTAGAAGTGTCAGCGTATAGTGGAGAGATTTGATGATAAATTTGCCTGTGTATTTTAAAACAGTATGGTCCGTGGCCGGGAGGTTGAGTTATCTGTGCACCCATGGAAGCAAACGCTAGAAAAGAGTTGTATTCTCGAATGTGTTCACGATAATTTTTAGCTTCTGATGTTTGCTGTGTAAGAAGCTGTTGTAAAGACACAGTTGGCTCCCACAAAGGTGGTAAAGCTACTTTACCGGTAGTGAGAGTGCATTGCCTTTGTCAACCGTTTGTGTCAAGAAATAACCCACTGATAGGAACAGGCAGTTGCCAGATCCCGGAATAGAGATGATGTTGTACAAAAACCCATCGACAGAGAAGATACTGTTATTCATTTTATAACAAAGGCTTAGGAAACAACTGTCGCAGTATAATGAAAATAGCAAGGTGTATGGGAGGCCGCAGGCAGTGTGGGGAAGGGTTTGAAAGAGGACGAATAGGAATCAAGAAATGCCATGTTGGCTGCGTGTGTGCGGGACCAGTTTTGAAGTGGAATCAGGACGAACCAGAAGAGAAATATATGTGAGATAACAATAAAAGAGAAAAAGTAACAGTCTAACAACATACCTTTGAGGCACTCTACTGATAACTTCATCCCACCCTGAAACATTCAACACATATCTGTTTGCTTTATCTCTTGATAATTAATGAAATTGAATCTTTTGTTTAGATAGCATTTCAAATAACAAAATCAGGTCAGGTCAGGTTGGGGAGCATACACTAGTACAGCACGTTGCTGCACCCACTGCATGACGAAACAGCTCACAATCCTGGTTACAACCCTGCAGGCAGACACACGGTGCAGTCCCATCCCCCTTAAATGACCACCTATCTGCCACAGCCATGTGTTACGTGGGCATCCCCTTGGCCTGTTAAGGTAAAGCTTGGCAGTTAGGCAGCCTGGCTTTGTGTGGGGGTTGAGAGAAAGACTTTAGCAGAGAAACACTTGGTTGTTTGAGGCACTTCCCCCAACTTGTCTTTATAACGCTTTATAAAGTGCCGTAGGTTGTGCAATATTATAACTGTATCGCAAGCTTACAATGAGTAATTGTACTTCTAAGTACAAACAGTTCTACAAGGAGCACTTGATGGACTGATTGATTGCGTTTATAGTTCTTGGGATGAAACTGTTTCTGAACCGCGAGGTCAACACAGGAAAGGCTCTGAATCATTTGCCGTATGGGAGCAGTTCCATAGACAGTGCGCATGGCTGGGGCAGCGTGTGATTCCACACTCAGATACAGTGATATAAATATTCCGAGTGGTGCAGTGAGAGTAATATGGAAAAAGATGATCCGCTTTGGCAACCCGTAACGGGAGCAGCTGAAAGAAGAAGGTGGTGCTTTGAGAGTAACAACGCTAAAGCAGCTATGGTATTTGGAATAGTTTGGCCATTCTGTGGACCATTATATTGTTACAGGTCAATTACAATCAGATGCCTTAAACTAATAAACAATATGCGGTAATTTCAGTTTAAATGATAAAGCCACATTAGGGATGTGGATCTAAAAAAGAAAGGGAAACCACACTGGAACAAAAAAACTGGGTGCCGCCAGTTTGCAAAACCGACCGGAAAACTTGCCAATGCCAGGGTATGAGCGTGTGTGAAAATGTGCGTGGCTTTATGCCAAGTTTAGGTTTTATACATCGCGATTTGAGCGTGGAAACAGGAGTACGCAACATTTTTGTGAGTACGCATCGTTTATACATGAGGCCCCAGGACTCTAAAGACTTGGACCTTCATCCTTTTGCAAAGATATCGAAAGCGCCACACACCCCTTTCCAGCAACATCATGACCAACCATGATCTCCCAATCTGTCTACTGACTTGATAGGAAGAGTCACCAGAGACATGAATGGCAAATAAACCTCTCAACAAGGTTCACACTATCTCCGCAGAGAGATACTCTGATGGCTGTGCCCAAGAGGTGATTAAAGGCCTGGATCTTCATTTTTATCGAGGAAGTAAAATTTGCCTCCAATGTTAGAACATTGAGATGAATGCATAAATATATATCCATATTATTAAAATTCACAATTCTAGTTTTATGAACTCTTCTGAATTAAGCACAAGACAGTTTTTTAAAGTTGCACTGCAAGATCAAAGTCTTTCTACCACCTTGTAGCAATATTTCAATCTCCACCAAAGCTACAGCAGACAGTGCCACACCTTCTTCTTGCCTTTTGGTGCTAGTCTAATTTTTCTTAAATAGAACTGGTAGTGATCTTTTTGTTTTTGTCCTTTTTTGGCTTAGCACATTTATAGGTTTGAAATGAACTCTTGTACTATTCTGAAGAATCTCAAAAGAAAAGAAACCAAATTTCTTTTCAATAAGATGAATGCAGCATCCTTGGTGACTCTAGAGATTATTGGCTTTACTTTGATCCGTTCCTGTTCCTGGCACAATGACTAAAACAGAAACACATATGAGTTTTTAATGCCAGCCTTTAAAAAGAACTAAAAATATATTGTTATATTTCTACAATGAGAACCTTTTGCGTTTTTATTTACTCTTAATATCAAGCAAATGTATAAAATTGTGATTTTTAATTTTTTTTGTTATTTAAGAAGACAGAAATTATTTATCTGAAGTGCACCAAACACTCACACATTTATATAAGTTTTTCTTACTTTGAGTAGTACTAGTATCTTGCTCTGCCAAAGGAGCCTGTTGTCCTTTTCATCCAGTCTTTGAGATGAGTGGTAGAGCCTGGGGGCACCATGAGCATTAGCTTTAGGAGGGTTGTCCATGTACAGATGATGCAACAGAAAAAATGCAAGAAACTGCAAAGTTTTACAGACTGTATGATCAACACACACTAGTGGTTAGATGAGTAGCCTCTGAAGTACAAGAAATTAACTTTTATTTTTTTTTATTATATACTGTAATTTCTCAAATCTAACGAATGGGGTGTTTTCTGTCAAACCTCTATCAAATATGTAGAATTAAGTAAGCCTAAAAGCCCATCTATATCTTTTTAAGCCAAATCCAATTTACAGTCTCTTGAAATTTGTTTAGGAATACTGATATCTTCCAAATAATATACAGTACACAAGTGTGGTATGTTGCAAAGGCCCAATGTGATACGGCTCTGTACTGTCATTCATCTTAATCTGCATGGCAATCTTACTACAGAAATATAAATATGTGCCAAGCTTGTAGGCTTTTCTGTACCTACAGTACTGATCATGTTTCTAATGTGTCTTGTCATCTTAGTTCCCATGTGCTATCCATTCATCTTTATTTATGTTGACTCCTCTAATTTTATTTCCTTGGAGTTTATTATGTATTGAATGATCTTGTAATTTGTCTTGTTGTTTTGAATGGTATTTTGCATGATGGAATACTTTGTGAAGGGAAAAATATAAAATAAAGATATGATTGATTGGTTAACTGAAATTATACTGCTCAGTTTAAAGAGGAACTCTGCCCTCTGTGTCATGGCAAACCCAAAATCAAATACAAGTCAAAATACGCATTTTTGTTTATTTAGCATGCCATAAACTGTTACTTACTGAGTATGATTAAACTAATGAATGCTCATCTAGTCTCCTCATAGCTCCTTTCACCCGAGTATTCTTGGATGTCCTTTCCAACACTCATTTCTGGGTTAAAGAACCCTAGCTTAGCCTTTGCCCTTCTTAGCCACTACAGCCACTTTTCCGCTTCTTAAGCCCCCTTAAAAAGTGTACACTATAACCGTAATTAGTCTTAGCTGTTCACCTCTTTTCTTGCATGTGGCAATTAGAACAATGATTTTAACCTAAAACTAGAAACTATGGCTGTGCAGATGATACTGTTTGAAAAATTACCTTGTTTATCTTTAAAACCCAGCTTGTATGGTACAGTAACTGTTAGGATCAATAAAAAATTAATGACAGGTGAAGACAACAAATTTAGCAGGCCCATTTATCTTCACAAAGTCCTCTGGCACTTTTGACATCCACAGTCACCTGAGACCCAGTTTCAAAGTGGATGTCCCAGTCTCTTTGTACAGTAGGGCTTGTCATGTTCATCATGTGCACTTGCTATCCTCACCTCAGGCTTCTGTCAGAATTTATTATATGGTGATTTCTTTCTTTCTTTCTTTCTTTCTTTCTTTCTTTCTTTCTTTCTTTCTTTCTTTCTTTCTTTCTAGAATATAAATTCTATAGAATGACTGAAAATGTGAATTCTTTTGAGGAAAAATGGTGTTTTCATGAAGCAATTTGTAAACTTGGCGATAATTAATTGTTTTTTCTTATTTAACATGAATTAAGGTTTGTTTTTTTGGGGTGAGCTGGGGTTTTCTTTGTTTGCTTTACTTTTCCTATTATAAATGACTTGTTGAGTATTGCTTAATAAAGTTCAATTCAAAATTTTAAAAAAATTCTTTCTTTCTTTTTTTCTACACATAGTAAGACAATGATAATATGTTACTTTTTGGAATTCATCATGATGGTGTAAATGCAGGTCTTCTTGCCTATTCCCCAGTGCATCATCTTTGATTGAGTGACAGACAGAAAAGTGAGGCTCAGTATTCATAAATGGATGCTCTCTGCAAAACAGTTCCAGAAAGATCCTCAGAGAATGCTTAGTACTGCAAGGCCAATTTAGACTTCTGTAAGAGGAGTGTTAAAACAAGGCAGCAGAGGTATGTATGTGTGTGTGTGTGTGTGTGCGCACTCTTGGGCACAACAGACATTCCACATACTAAGTACAAATGAATAAGACATTTTAGTGTAGATAAATGTAATTCCTCAATATGATTCTAGAATATATATATACTGTATATATATATATATATATATATATATATATATATATATATATATATATATAAATAATCTGGCTATTTAATAGTCCCTGTTCCATATGTCTTTTATTTCTGTCTATTAAATCTGGCTATTTAATAGTCCCTTTTTCCATATGTCTTTTATACTTGAAGCACTGACATACATAATTTGTTGTATGGCTACTACTTTATAAAGGATTAATGTCTGTTTGCTCTATTTTATTCTGCACAATGTACAAGATAAAGTCTAGCATTCTTCTTATACATGTAAACTCTGACTTCTTAGCTACAATTTGTAATTCAGCATGATAGTATTCAACCACCTTTAAAGCTAAGGATATGATGTAAATGACAGCATTCAGAGCTTCGAGTGTCTGCTGCCTCTCAGTAAGGTGACCACGATTCGTGTCCCAGGTCCTTCCTGCGTGGAGTTTGCATGTTCTCCCAATGTCTGTGTGGGTTTCCTCTGGGTGCTCTGATTTTCCCTCATAGTCCAAAGACATGTAGGTTAATTGGATTGACAATACTAAATTGGCCCGAGTGTGTGTGTATGTAAGTTCGCCTTTCAATGGACAGGAGCCCTGTCCAGGGTTGTTTCCTGCCTTACACCCTATGCTGGCCCTGTTCAGGACTAACAAGTTAGAAAATGACATTTAGACCTTCTGGATAAACATATACATAATGAAGCACTTGAACAAATTATGGATGCACACAAGTGGTGTATTTATAGTTATTTACATTTTTTTCTGCAGGTTGTATAGTAACAAGCTGAATTGTGACTTCTGATGAAATATTGAGTCCTTTAGTTTGTTTTTCTTTTCTTTTTGGTCACCCACATGGGGCCCAGAAGCCTATTTCAGAAACAAGGCAAAATCAATTGTGGATGAAATCACAATCATTGTGGGGAATGCTCATATACACTCCCATAAAAGAGGCTGGACTAGACAGTAAGGTAGGAGGAAATTGCAGGAAAAAACAAGGAAATATCACAGGGTAGACACATGGGTACCAGATGGAATGGGTATAAAACCTTGTTTAGTCAGGCTCTGTGGGCTACAGGGTTTTCACTCATTTGTATCCGGTCTCCAAGAACTTTATACCCTTCTGTTTTTTTTTTATTAAAAAAAAAATTAATCTCTTAATCTCTTCATTTATGTGTATTGTCTCAAGGCTATACCAAGAAAATTATGAAAGGCACCTCCTCTCACGATTATACAGTAGCAAGAGTTACTAGGTTAATATTTTCTTGATGTCCTCAGGAAAAACCAGTAGGAAGAGGCAAATTGTAGTTGTCTTTGTTTGTGGTGTGTAATACTGAGCAGTAAACAGTAAATCCTAATTCAGATTACATATGTATGTCAGCAATAAAATATGAATGTGTGACTGGATGTCAACATTACATAGCAAGATATGCTAGTCTAAAATTAGAGATGCTTTGATTGGTCAACTAATCAGCTAATTTTCATTAAAAAAGACTCAATCAGTGATTGGTAAATTGGTCGTTAAAATATATTTTTTTCTTTTTATGCAGCCAGTGTCCTGTAGTTTAAACAAAGCAAGTGAAGGCTTGTTTGATTCGAATGTTAGCCTTTACGTTAAAGAAAATGGAGTAATAAACTGAGGGAAAGGAATCAGAGAAATCATCCCATGCACAGCAGGAAAAGCTGTTTTAATGAATTCATATCTTTTTATTTTGTGGAAAAAGAAAAGGTAATGGCAAATTTGAAATTGCTGCTAAGTTAACAATAGTCTTGTTAGCTTAACAGCAAAATGTCTCTTATAAATCTGTTAAACATGTTAGTTTTGTGTCTACTTGATAAACTACTTATGGACATTTGATACATTTGCCCTGTGGGAATCTGCGGAGCTGCTGCAACCCATGGGGGCTGCCATCTAGTGCTCCAGGGGAGACAATGCCTTATGCATACTGTCCCCCTCTGGCCTTCGAGACTGAGGGCGTCCTGGCTGGGTAAGGTTCCTGGCTGTCCCTCACAGTGGCAACTAAACAGATTGATTTAGATAAACTGAAGCAGCATATCTGATTGAAAACACACTTTGTGAATGTGTATTATGTATAATTGCATGATGTTTTTCTATTTGAGCTTGAAGATTATGTTTTGTTTATTTTGCTCTTTTTCACACTTTATCTGTAATCATTGTGTTGTGGGTTAAACTCAATGTGGGAAATATGCTTAAAAAGAATACATTTAAATTAATTTATAATTGAATTGCATTCATTCACGTGCCAGCCTAGGCTGAATGATATGGTGATGGCTGAAAGATATGGTGTATTTGTACACTGGGAGGACTGGGGGAGCCAGCCTTTCCTGAGTGTTACTTCCACCGGAGTGCTAGACGGCAGCCCCCCCTGGATTGCAGCAGTGCCTAGGACTCCCACAGGGCTTCATGGGAGTTGGAGTTTGGTGTAGGCCCCGTTGGGATCCATTGGCACCGCCAGGGGGTGCTGTAGCTGCTGCTTAGCCCTACAGAGCAGCTCTTCCGCCACACCCAGAAATAGGTCATCAAGCACTTGGAGCACTTCCAGGGGGCATTATAAAAGGAGCCAGCAGCCACTACTCCAGGAACCAGAGTCGGGAGGAAGAAGACAAAGCCTGAGGAGTAGTGGAGGCGGCTAGACTGGCAGCAAGAAGGGACTGTATATTGGTGTGTTGGTGTTTTGTGCACACTTTAGTGTAAATAAACCAGGTGTTGTGTTGAATCTGTGTCCTGCCTGTGTGTGTCCGGGTTAGGATGGCTGTACGCCCCCTGGTGGTTCACAATATATAGAGTGAAATGTGGTCTGGTACGTCACAGAGTCCCAAAGCCCAACACAAGACCCGGCTCAAATACATGCTTCTTTCTGTTTCCCAACGTACATAAACTCTTTCTCTTCTCTTTCTCTCTTCCCCCACTCCTCCCAGGCAAGCATTATTCCTCCCATCTCCAACTCACCTGGGTGAGGCAGAATGGCTCATTTTATACAGGACCTAGTACTTCTGATGCAAGTTGTTCTGCTGAAGCAGAATGACTTTTTTTATTCGGGATAGGAAGATGAAACGAGAAACCAAAGTGGAGTGTGCAGCAGAATCAAAACAAAATAAACATTTATATTCCTTGAATACCCTAGAATGGCCATCAGGAAGTCCCAAGAACTCTCAAGGAAAGCAATTAAAATTCGATAAAGCACACCAATCATTATACTAAGGAGTTGCATGTAGGAAACATTTCTGGGTGAGGTGGAAGCCCCACATAGTAGGGACAGCTAATTGCTGCAGCTCCCCATGGCAGCACAGTACCCAGCATGTCCTGTGCGTATGAGTACAGGCATCCTGGTCAGGTAAACTTTTTTAGTCCCAGGCCGCCAGTGTACCCTTTTCTATGTTAATTTAGGCATCTCCTGCCAGCTTCCTGGCTGAGGCAAGTAATGCCCTGTCTTTTTTTCCTACACGTGTGGAGTTTGTATGTCCCAGCCTTATCTCCATATGTTTTTCTCCTATACTCCTAAAGACATGCATGTTAGGGTAATTGGCGATTCTAAGTTGGCCCTTGTGTGAACGTGTGATTTAGGGTGTATGCTCGAGTGGGCCCTGCAATGGACTGACACTGTCCAAAACCTATTTCCCACCTTGAGCCTTGTTCTACTGGGATTAGGTTCTTGTTCACTTCAAACTTCACTTCAAAGGTGGATCTGAGCAATTTATATTATCTCACAGAAGTTTCTAGGGTTTAATGGGCTAAGTCATTTTCTTTATAAAGGTGAAGGTTTAACATATTGCATTCAAAATATTTAGATAAGATTTTTTTTTTTTTCTGTTGCTTAGTTATATACAAATGTTTGAAAGACTGATTTCAGTAAATGTGAGTAATATTAATTTGGAAGTTGAAATCCTGTTTTTTTGTTTTTTTTACATTTTTATAGTACATGGTCACTGATGCTGTTCAGTAAAACAAGAAAAAGGAATTGCGTTTTGCTGACAAAGATTTTCCACATGGGAAAATTTCCATGAATAAAATTGTTATTGAGAAACTGCCTGGCTTTTAGGTATATTTTAATTTAAATTGTTTTTTGGCAGAGATTTATGTTGTTTTGTCTTTTAGTGCTTGAAGCAAATGTATAAGTCTTTTACAGATAAGACAGAATTAATGCTGATTAGAATGTAACTAAAATAGTAAGACCTCTCCCATTGTGATGTTGTTCTACAAGGATATGGTATCTTTTCTGATGTTAATAATGGCTCAAAAGCTTTTAAATATTAGGTTGTCAGGCACTACATTGCTTTGTAATATGATTTTTATATGTATATCTAATTTTTCTTGTTTCACATTTACATGTGTGTATTATGTATTGTAAATAGAATGTAAGTTATGTACTGTGGTTATTATATATATTATTCACATCCAATATAATCTTATGGTGCAAATTTGAATTATATTTTTAAATGATTTTAATTAAATATGTAAATCGACTAGAGGGCTACAAAGAGTTAGCAGAACGGAAAGCAATGTTTTTTTTTTTAAAAAAAACTGTTAGTGAGAAACTAGGGTGATAGGACGAGGTTTAGAAAAAGTTTCAGTCTCACGTAAGGGTCTTCATCTGTGATGGGCTTCCAAGAAGTGTTTTCTTAAGTTTAGATAGCTCCTTTTCATTCTGGACACTCCTCATTTACTTTTTCTTGTTGTAACTTTTTATTCTGAGGACTCAAACACAGGTCCTTTTTATCATTTCACGATGCTTCCTGTGTTTAGCTGATACTTTACTACAAACACATTTTTTGGGAACGGAAAATGAGCAAAGTTTAAATTTGCTTGACTTACTATGTGGTTATTTCATTTCTGCTGTAGAATATCTCTTTTATTTTCTCTTTAAGTATCATCCTTCCTAAACTTAAATCATGATGTCAACACAACTGCTTAATATTCACTTAATCCTTAGATTTCTTCTTTTTCTCTTGTTTTTTGACAAGCAGGAAATGTTGACCCCTCACAAAATTAAAAGTCAGTCATAAAAGTTGTGTTTTCCAAGAAAAGTTCTGAAAACAGGCCAGGATAATTATTATCCAATCAGATGAAGGAAGTTTGCATTTAGTTGGAAATTCTTTGCTTCCCACTGGAAATATTCACAGAAGCAAAACTTGAAAACTTCATCCATCTATGCTTGGGGTCTCCTTACAGCAACAATTACTGAAACTATAGGAAATCAGATTTGTGTAAGTTAAACAATCACTAAGTGTACAAATCATAAAAAAATGTTGATTTAATTAGAGAATACTGGTTAAAAAGATTAAGAATTTTATTTTCCTTCCAGTTCCAATTGCATAATACCTCTTGCTCTGTATTTAATAGTTAACCATTAATGGGTTTATCCATTTTACAAACACTGTATTTCCACTTCTGGGTAATAAGAAGGCAAAGTCTATCCTGGCACCATTGGGCACAATGCAGGAGCCAGTGGTAGACAGAACACTACTTCATAGAAATGTATGCTGTCATAAACACACAGAAACACTCCTGCACTGGGTGAGTTTAAGCCAAATAACCAAACAGGCATTTCCTAAGGATGGGGGAAGAGACTGGGGTAACCTTAAACTATGATTTTCTGTTCCTTGTTCCCTATTTGTTCCCAGAAGTTTTTTTTACATTTTTTTTCCTCATACATCTAAGGCCATCTCCACTCTTGTGTCTTTAGATATGTGCCTACCCAGAAAGTGTAAACCCACTTTTCTAAGGGTCAGGTACAAACTTCCCTCTCAGGTGCATGCTTAACCTTTTATGCTTCTGTGCATAACATTTCTTACAATGTTCCCTTTCACCTACAATTACACCTACAACTGAACACCAGCAAAACCAAGGAGCTGGTGGTGGATTTTAGGAGGACCAGGCCCCTCATGGACCCCGTGATCATCAGAAGTGACTGTGTGCAGAGGGTGCAAACCTATAAATACCTGGGAGTGCTGCTGGATGATAAATTGGACTGGACTGCCAGTACTGATGCTCTGTGTAAGAAAGGACAGAGCCGACTATACTTCCTTAGAAGGCTGGCGTCCTTCAACATCTGTAATAAGATGGTGCAGATGTTCTATCTGACGGTTGTGGCGAGCGCCCTCTTCTACGCAGTGGTGTGCTGGGGAAGCAGCATAAAGAAGAGGGACGCCTCACGCCTGGACAAACTGGTGAGGAAGGCAGGCTCTATTGTAGGCATGGAGCTGGACAGTTTGACATCCGTGGCAGAGCGACGGGCACTGAGCAGGCTCCTGTCAATATAGGAGAATCCATTTCATCCACTAAACAGTATCATCTCCAGACAGAGGAGCAGCTTCAGCGACAGACTACTATCACTGTCCTGCTCCACTGACAGACTGAGGAGATTGTTCCTCCCCCACACTATGCGACTCTCCAATTCCACCCGGGGGGGGTAAACGTTAACATTATACAAAGTTATCGTCTGTTATACCTGCATTTTTATCACTCTTTAATTTATTGTTTTTTATCAGTATGCTGCTGCTGCTGCTGCTGCTGGAGTATGTGAATTTCCCCTTGGGATTAATAAAGTATCCTATCTATCTATCTATCTATCTATCTATCTATCTATCTATCTATCTATCTATCTATCTATCTATCTATCTATCTATCTATCTATCTATCTATCTATCTATCTAGCAGCACACAAAGAAGAAAGTGAAGAAATGCCTTTCTGAACAAGAGATTAAATCATTTGTGATTGCACTAATATATTAAACACAGTCATTAATCAACTTGTATCTTTAACTATCTAAACAGGAAACAGAAAATGCAGCCAGTAGATTTGATGTGCACACGCCAACTTGATAGTTTATAACAGAGGATGCCTGTTGATTGCTGCATGCGTGACCTGGCAGTCAATGAATAACATACAAGAATAACATAAACTCAATTTCTCTTTACTTTCCCATTTTACAGTTACAGCAAAAATGTAGTACAGTTGAATATTTTATGCTTTAGTCATTGTGTGTCAAGTCAACAGCCACCTAAGGATGTAGAATGAACATTTGTAACATTAAAAAGACTTTAAAGGCAGTTATAAAAACAAAAGGAAAATCAGAAATGTTGCAGCTGTGTTCCATTGTCTTTAATGGCAAAGAACTCAGTTTTTGTTTGCTGTGATGGATACTTGAGACTTCTAACACAAAGCAGCAGTAGGTCTGAGACCTCAGGTTTAACAAATAGAAGCCTGTCCATTTTATTAACGACGAGGCAAGTTAACTGGTGAGCTTAAACAGTTTTTCATCCTTGTTCTCTGAGGCTATCCTTTTTGAAGGTGGCTAAACGCTTTTGATCGTTGGTGCAGATTTTTCACTTCTTCTTTTTTTCTCATATTCTCCTATTATTTTTATCTTTCTTGAGAACTAGTATTTTTTTGTATCTGAATTTGATGTCTGCTGTGAAGTTGATGCTTTCAGGTAGCCTCTGGACATTTGGTGCGAGCTTTTGTGGCTTAGGTGTATGCAGTCACGAATGAACAAATATATGTGAAAGATTGAGTTAAAAAAAATTGAAATATGTTTCTGGTTGGTAGTCATTTTTGCATGTCCAGAATGTGATAAGGCTGGCTTCTTTTAGACTCTGTTGCAAATACAATGTTATGATTTGTAGCAATTTTAAATCAACTTTTAATGATTTTTTTAAAATATTCTGTTTGCATGAAATGCACTCTTTAAAAAATACACACTTAAGTTGCCTGTTCAATTTTTTTAACTTTGTGAATGAATTTATAATTAGTATGTGCTTGAATAGTTCAAATAAAAATGGCACTTTAATACATAATCTTATCATATGCATTCTGCATTACTTATATACATATATACTGCATAATATTAAGTAGTGCTCACAGGGCAACTAAACATTTCTCCTCACAACAAAAACTTTTCCTTATATCAACCCAGTCCTTAGAAGGGAACATTGTTCAGGTGACAGAAGCTCAAGGTATACTGTTGGAAATCACCATGACTGATCTCCAGCAACCAAACTGGAAAATAAAAATTAGAAAGTAGTAGTATATGCATAGGCAGTCTCATTTCGTACTGTCTATTTAGGTACAATTTCCCCGTGGGCATCTTGTTACAAGGGGCGATAATATACTCCACTAATGCATTCCAGCTGTAAATTTCAATTTTAATTTCTGAGTTTCAAGATGAACAATCTTTGGCTGAGCTGGCTGGTCCTTCACAGCATTTAATAAAAACGTGTTAGGGATTCTGAACATTTCTGCTGACACCATTATCAGAATTATATGGTTGCACAGCCATTTGCCCATATTAATCCTTTTAAGACTGCAGGAACTGAAGACATAAGAGACCTGGTATGAGTCACAGGCAGTAGCTAGTATAGAGATAAGGCATTTTCAAATGATTTTGTGACATTTGCTTAACTTCTAGATAGTTGTCTGCTGGAAAAGGAACTCTTAAGCTCATGAACTATTTCCCCTATAAAGTAGTTTACACATTCCTTTTTTTAGTTGAATAATATCTGTGTTGAATTCTAAATGGATCTGCCTAACTTGGTAACTTTTCAGTAGGGTGAGACAAGGCCATAGCGGCACTAACACTCCTGGCCCCGAGCTCATTAGTACTAGGTTCAAATTTCAGTATGATCACTGTATATGCACAATTAAATTGTAATAATGGCTGTGTGTTTTTTTTTTCTGGAAAATTTGCCTTCAGCTCACATCCTAAAAAGATGCATTGTATAAGTTAGACTGATTGACTTCTTCAAGTTTGTCCTAGTGTGTCAGAGTGCCTGTGATGAGTTTGTATCCTATCCACATTTCTTTCTTGCTGCTTGAATAGATTCCTCTCCACATAACTATAAAATCTGTAATAACTTTGTCCAGTAGCAGGATGGACTTTTGACGGTTTAGTTTTCTGTGCAGCAAACGTTTTGGATTTTTTGCCTTATTACAGAGTACAGTGAGGCCCCCAAATAAATTCTTCAACAGGAACAAAGGACACAGGTGGAACCTTGTCAAGTGAAACTTTTACACAAATATTAGGTTTTTCTTCACATAGAGAACTATAGGCACATCAGCTTTATTGTCCTCAGAACTCAATTTAATGTCATTTTAGAGAAGCTAAGTAAATGGGACAGATGAGTTTGTTGCATTCAATGGCCTGTTCCCATTAAAATTATTCTAAATGTTCCACTCTTCAGTGCTTATGTACAATCATATTTTGTGAACCTGTACCTTGGTTCTTTAATTTTCTCATCTGTAACTTTGTCAGGTCTTTTGTTCTTATCACACCTAACTGTTTGATGTACTGCCAATGAACTTGCACGACGAGAAAGACAACTCACAGGACCAGGAAATCAAATGTAGCCAGAGAACAGAAATGAGTCAAAACCAACTGAAATGCCAGAACCAGAGCGCAACCAAGAATCATTGTCAAATGGAGAAGTAAGAATTCAAGATCAGGGATAAAAAAAAGTAGTTTTTTAGTTTTGTCATTGAAATCATGGATAGACCATGATGCAATGAGCCAGTATTTAACAGGTTGCAGAAATTACATTCAGAATTGCGATGAACATAACCATGCTCCCTGACAACCTGGAATGGCATCTAGGCAACACTGCTCACAAGATTTCGGTGTCTAAGGAAAACAAAATAATACTGTGGAACGAAATAGTAAATAAAAATAATAAATTATACTATCTCAATAGTGCAGTGAAAAAAATAGGAACCTAAGCTATTAACCCTAAAATTAATGTTTCCAAACTGAAACCTTAGGTATGACTATTTAATATTGCACAAAAAATGTATCTCAGTGAACACTATGACATTCAAGTACTTCAATTTCTGAGTTCTTTGTGCCCAGTACAATTCATATTTGTTTATAAATTATACTTACAATCATGAATGGCTCAATATTTTCCTTTTTTCACTCTCATTGAAGCCTCTTGGATTCATGCACTTTCACTAAAGTCCTTCTAGCATTTCACTCTACTTCCATGTAGATTGCCTTGTCACTCTTTGAAGCATCTCCTTGTTGTACAATATACCTCTGTTTCATTAATATTCTACTGTCATGTCCATTTTTGATTTTCCAGACCTTAAGTCCAGTCACTGATTTCTGCAGTTGTTTTTATTCAGACATTCTTCTGCTATTCTCTTGTGAAGTCTAATATGCTTTTATTATTATGTATTCACTGGTTAATCTTCTCACACTTGCCTCATTTACCTTGAAGTCTTGGACTTTTTATATGAGTGTTCTCTTGCTTTCTCTGATTTTTCTAACCAACACATCTTCTTATCTATCTATATCCTATCCTGATAGTACTAAGGACTTGTAGCAAACAACTGTGGACAGAGTGGCAGACCATCACAGAGATCTACTCATACATGGCCCAAAGGGATCAATTAGTGCTGCGCTCCATTTAAATTGGAAAGCCAACAACAATGCCCCTTTAAGTCAAATTTCTAACTCTGTAAAGTCCAAGTTTGTCTGACTTCAGATTATGATGTCAATCCAAAATGGTGATGTACACTGCAAACCTTAGTGAAAGCTATAGTATTATACTGTTTATCATCACTTCTGTCTATTTGTGTCTCATTAAATCAGTCTTACACACAGTATTGTCCAACTTTTATCTGTGGACATGTTACTACAGTGGTTGGAAACATAAAATATAAAATAATGTGTTGTTATCAACTGCTATTTATTCATATGGAGCAAGCACAACAAAGGTTTACCTGGATGCGTCCATGTTGGTTTACCGATTGGTTTACTGGAATGTGGTCCATTCTGGTGTGATGTCATTCCCAGCTCCGACATCCAACTTCAAAGGTAAATGCAACACAGCATAACTTGAAATGATTTTGAGATATGGAAAGAAAAGTGAATTCCCTAGGAAAAAAAGAAAGGCCACACTCATCATTCACATTCTACACAGACATCAACCGGACACAGGATTGCTTCCTGTTTATGGTTGTATGTATGAATGTGTGTATTCTTAAATACACTGAAAACTAATGTGTGTTTTGTTGATTGCCAAGGTAATGCTTTAACATTAGTAATGGGAAGATACATCTTTGGATATTTAATAGTTTTTTAACAGTATTCAGCTTCATAATATCAAGTACTACTGTGCTTTTAGAATTTACTTGCTTTCTTTTGTGGCCTGTCCCATCATGGAAAGATTGTTCAGTTCTGTTTAGCAGAAAGAAGAACTGCAGTGCATAATGCAACCTTGGAAACATGTAACAACATAAGAGAACAGGCTCAAAATAGTTCATATTTTATGATGTAATATATTACTTGAAGAACACTTTGGTTGCAAAATTACATGATGCATAAAACCCATGGTAGATGAGAAATCAAGATGAAAGCAAGGTTGTTATAAATAACAAGAGTATAGAAACTAGGGAACAAAATAAAAAAACTTGTGAGGAAAAGTGTTTGTCATCCATACAGTAGCTGTTGGAGTCATGGGACAGCAACAATGAGACAGGGGGTATACAGATAACTTATGATTTGCTTTGGGGCTTTATTCAACCTGTAGTTAGAAAAAGTATGAGTTGATTTACCTAAAACATAAAACCAACATGAATAATTAAGCTCCAATAACAAATGAATAACTCTGCACAATTAAACAGTGACGAAACAACAATAAATCAATAGTGCAATAAAAAAAATCTCTGTGCTCTCTATGCTCCAATATATCTGTCTGCATTGTGAATTTCCCATTGGGATTAATAAAGTATCTATCTATCTATCTATCTATCTATCTATCTATCTATCTATCTATCTATCTATCTATCTATCTATCTATCTATCATGTGTAAACTTGACATGCTACAGGGCTGCAGTGACATCCAGGAAGGTATGGAAATTGAAGTCAAAATATGACCAAAAATAATTTAATTGACACTATAAATGAATACTGAATGTGTTATGCTTTATCACCATAACAGTTACATTTTCATGGGAATTCAAAGAATTTGGAAAACCATATTGTTTTGCCTTCTGTCCCCAATGTTATTTAGCAGTTTATTTTTTAATAGTTCTGGTGATAAAGTGTACACTTGCATAATAATTATCATCTGTCCATTCATCCATTTTTAATCTGTGTATCCTGTTTAAAGTTTATTCTGGCAGCACTGGGTGCAATGTGGGAACCATTCCTCTATTTCTGGGTATACTCAGGCACACATACACACACATTCACTCACAATGTGAACTTAAATTCAACAATTTTCCAATTAATCTAGAGAAGCTCTTTGGATAATTGAGGAAAAACTCATACAGACATGGGAAGAATGTGAAAACCCAGTCTGGGCATTCAGTCTTGGAGCGTAAAAAGCTCTGAAGCAGCAAAACTAACCAATGCATCATTTGCACATTTTACATGTACATATAGTATCACAATGCAATTAAAGCATAACTACATCTTGTGAGATTTCTACTCAGTCTTTTATTTAATATTTGATCCTTTCTTTTTTTCCTGTATTAAAACCTGTGACCAGGTTTACCATTACACTACACAGCACACTATATGTCACTTCATGCATGGTATAATAGTTTCATTAGATTACTCATACAATGCTGAGTCTGACCCCACCATCCATCTTCAATATAGAAACCCTTTATAGTTTTTGTTTGTGAAGTGCATCCTACACAGCATTTTGACAGAGTAAACTGGGTACAGCATGGTGAAAGTCCCGAGTTAAAGTAAAGATGGACACGTCACTCCTTACTTAGTCATCTACAATGATCCCGTCCATAATTAGTCATCGTTGATCACTTCTTTTTTGTTTTGTTTTTTTTTTTTGCAATACTGTGTATTCCAAAACCCCATCTCCACTAACTGATGGTCTTCTGATATCTAATGTCTTTCTGTTACCCTAGTTCTGCTATAGACATCTAAATAATTGTTCATTTCTCTTTATGACATCTGCCATCTGCTCTTTGGGGCTCTCTTTCTAGGTTGCGTCAGTTTTCATGTACTCATCATGCCTAAGAACCCACTTTTGGTATTTTTTGAGTTTTAGTTCTTCAGTTTAGAAAATAAAATATTCTGTTTGGCTATTCAATTTTTGTAACCACACTAATCAGTTTAGATGGTATAACATTTTTTTTCATATTGTATTGATGCTGACTCTGCTGTGCTGTTCATCAAGTCCTAATATCAAACATCTCCATAACACTTTCAGCCCATTAAGCTTCCTCTTCTGCTATGATGCAACATACTTGCCATTTGCATCCACAGCTTCAAAACCCTGGGTTGAAATTAACTGGTAATTGTCCCCGCTATCTAGTTTTATGGTCTAACTGATTCAGCAATGTGTATTATGATGATGCTTAAGTATTCTTATAGTCGAATACACACACAGGTACTTAGTAGTCCTCTAAAGTGAAATTTTGTTTATGTCTAGGGTTGACAGTGTTTTGTGAATACTGCAGAAATCTATGGAAGATAAAATTCTTTAACTCTTCTTGCTCTGAATTTTTCATTTTTCAGTGTAAAATATTTTTTTCAGATTGTGTCTGCAAACTAAATCCTGTTTAATATAGCCATCCATCGATTTCTTTTTTTCTCATTTCAAACTTGCCCTTGGTAAAGAAAACTTTTCTAATGCATTTACTGATTCACGAGGAGCCACAGTCCATCAAATAAAGTGATAGAGGCAGACCTGAATGAAGTGCAAATCTATTACAGGGCACACTTACATACAAGGCAACACTTTTTACCCAAGGACAATTTATATAGATGTCAGCCTGATTAGGACATTTTTGTTATATAGAAATTGTAAGCCAATGGCGTTAAAAATTCTGTCACTACGCAAACTGTAAAATGTTTCATACAGTAGTGGGATTGTTCTAGAAGCAAATTGAGCAAGGAAAATGTTGTGTTTAACAGAGTTCCATTTCCCCACTGTCTAGATTAATAAAATGTAAAGGTTTTCTGGGCCCACTTTGATATGACCTAGTTTAACTGTCTTTATGGGGCTTCCATGTTGTGTCATCCATCCATCTAGTCACCTGCCATGTTTCAGCCAGGGTTTCTCCCCTGCCTGGGTTTCAAAGTCATGTTTCTTGTCCATATTTATCCATGTTAATACTACTTTTATTTATTATCTGCTTTGTTGCCAATACCTGTGTTATGTTCCTTGTGTTTTGTGGGTGGTCCCCCAAGAGATGGGACCACCTGCCAATCACCATCAGGAACTGTCATCCACCCTATAAATATGGAGGTATCCCATAATTCTCTTTTAATGCTATAGATCAATTTTGTTAAAAATATATCTTTTATTTTATGAAGATTCTTTGAGGCCCTTTTTGTGTCTAGCCAGGTTTTTGATGTCATGCCACCACCTAGTAGGAAATTTTGGAAGTATTCATAGGGATTTGTGTTCTTTTGGGACTTTCAGTTCCCAACAATATCCATTTAATCCATTTTAGCATTGTCCAGAGCCTATGCCAGCAGCATCCAGGGCAAGGTTGTAAACAGCCCAAGATGGAATACTAGTCCTTTACAGGGCGCAGCTCTGGACACATAGCTAGCCAACCTAAAGTTAACCAATTAATGTAACATGCATGGATGAGGGAAGGGGAAGGAAACCTGAGAAAAGTCCTAAGCATACATGGGGAGAAAGTGCTTATTCCTTTTGCTGAATATATTTCATTATAGTAATTAAAGCCAAGTTGAGACCTTAATTCAGCAGCAAGTGTACAAACCACTCTTCAGTTGTAGATCAAGGTTCATGCTATTCATGCTATGGGTATTCATACAAATGCTTTAGGCAGCCTTGTTTAAGAAAGTCAACCGGTATGTAGGAAAACTAGAATGTGTATCGCCTAAAAATATCATCTAGAGAGAAGAAAATTTAATTACAAAAAGCAATACTGAAAATTGTGGCTATGTTTTGAAGTTTTCATCAGCCCTAAACAAACAACCAAATATCCACCTGTTATAAAGTTTGATGGGTGATAGACATAATAAACATCTCTACTGTGTTCAGTGTCCCATATAGAAGAAAATGAACTGAACTTTATCAACACCTGTCCTGATTATATGCTTCCTCGGGACTGAGATAAGGTGCTCTGACACTCCTGTTAGTACTTTCTCTATGACCCTGTGACTGGAACGTCTCCAGAAGCCATATTAAGAGACGAGATCTGCCATGCTGATAGGGAAATGAAAGATAAACAGGTGGCAGGAAAGATTTGTCATTTTCTGCGTGGAATACATTAATGTATGTACCAGTGCCATCAGCATTCTGAAGGCAAGCACATTTTAATCTCATCTCATGATAGCATCTAATCAGGAAGAGTGAGCTACTAGTACTAAGACAAAGATAGAATGGCTAGGCTGGCCCCATTCAGAACTGGCCTATTGTGGTTTTAACATCACTGCATTAAAGTATACATATTTATTTTTTCTAGCTTGGAACTTTTTAAATGATGTGAAGATTTGTGCACATAAAAATGATACGCACATACAATTTGTCATAGAAAATGGAAACATTTTACAGTACACAGCACATAGTGCATAGTATAATACTAAACAGAATTCTGTAGTCTTGTATGGAAATGTAGAGAAAATATTTTTAAAACTGCACAGATGGCATAGGATGTTAAAAAGCCTGTACAGAATCCACACTGTGACCAAGCCCTGGATGTAGTGCCACTGTGCTGCCCCTAGCAAATACTAAATACATGTATAAGAAAAACTGTTTCTGGCTGAATAACGTCAGTTGGGTTGGCTGTTGGTAACTGATGACAGCAGCTCTGTAATTAACAAGCTAAAAATCGAGTTGTGGATGTTCACTGAAATGTTTAAAAGGGTTTGGTAATCATAAGCAATAACTGTAGAAATGAACTGTGCAAGCAAAGAAAACAAAAAGATTGTGTACAACAAATACACAAGTTTTTGAGAACCAGCACACAACATGTAGTCACTATCTGGCACTATGACTAATGTTTATTCTGTCTATATTTTTTTTTATAACTTTTAACACTAGAAGAGATAAGACTGTGTTTTAAATCTTTAACTTTTTGCTCATTGTGTGCGTCACTCTTCTGTCCCTCCTTGACTTTTCCTAATTTGCTGCAGTGCAAATGCCCTTTTTGTTGTAACTAAGATTTGTGCTCAGAAAATGTAATTGATTATATTTTTCTTTGTTTTCTTACATGAAAGACCCTTTCTTATTTCCACAAGTGACGCCATTGAACATTGCTACCTAAAATGTGAATTGCTGTCCTTCTTCTCTGGCATGCACTTGACCGCGGTTTCATAAGGCGAAAGATTCAATCTAGTCTCCATTGTCAAGGTTATTTTGTATTACTACCAAATTATGAACTGGTGTCTGTTTCCTCCAAATAACTATATAATTAGCACTGAAAAAATATCACTTATAGCCACTCAAATTTTTTAGTATGCATAATAAAAATATAACCGCCTAATCTGAAAACAATTCATGCTCCAGTTATTTCAGTTAGCTAAACAAAAATGTGTAAACTAACCTGAAATTGCATTGTAAAGTTTTCACAAAACTTGGAATACAAAGTACACCACCTGCATGAATTTGACATATTTATGTGCAACCTTTCAGTATAGCTGTGCTTAAATCATATATATTTTTTTTCTTCTTAAAGGCACTCATTCATGGCCAAGTACCACATTGCATCAATCCTTGTATTTTCATTAGTAAAGCCCACTATTCCATTCTCACATTTGCATAGATTGTTGGGTCTGCCGTAGCTGTGAAAACTCTGAAAGTAGACAGCTTCACTCCCAGCTAGCTCCATTAACAATGTGCCACCTCTCACGTTCCACTTTCTTAATGTCAAATTGATGTTGGCAGTAATGCTTTGCATTACCAGTTCTTTGAAAACATTACAGTGCAATTTCAATTGAGTATATACATGTTTTTTTAGCTACCTGAAATAACTGGAGAACCAACAGGCTGTGCATAGATTTATCATCAGTCTGTCATGCTGCCTGTCCTTTATCTACATATTCCATGAAATATATAAGTATGGCTGTAACTTTTATAATCTATTTATATAGAAAAATATTCATTTTAACTTTATTCATCTTATGTGGCCAGGTGATTTGAAAATTGTTATTTTGCTTTTTACAATAAAACAATGAAGTTGTTTTATGCTGAGCCAGCTTGTGTCACAGTAGCCCCTTAAGTCGTTCTTGTTCCTGGTTATTACTGCCTACCAAAAGGCCTAGGGATATATAAATAGGCCGCACACAAGTGTGAGAGAGAGGGAGGGAGACAAAACACAAAAAACTAAACCAGCTAAATAAAAACAGGCTCCATTTATTGTCAAAAAGGAAAAACAAAACAACTCACAAAATATGGAGAAAGTTACACAAAACAAACAAGGCAGGAGGACCACACTAACGTAGCTGTCTATCTTCACAAAGTTTACACAGCTAGATACATACTATCCACATTTATCACTTAGATGGCTAGCTTACAATTACATTTCTTTAATAAACAACAAGAAACAAAAACCCAAAGCCAGACCATCCAACCCTAACTCTCCGTACCTTGCTCTGTCCTTCTCCTCTCACACTCTCTCTCTCTGACCTAAAACCCAAAGAAGCTTCATTTATAAGCCTACACCCCACCCACAACCCAGGTGAGTTATTAATAGGCAACTCAATAGGTGGGTAATAAGGGCAGGACTCAGTTAAGTTATCATTACCAAATAGAATTTAACAAAAAAAAGTCTAGAGTAGGTCGTAACACTGGTAAAATGAAGCTTTGCAAAACTGGAGAACGCACACACTATAAAACAAAAAGAAAGCTAGGTAAATTGTCAGTATAATCTTTTTTAACTTCGTGTATTATTTTATGTGCCCAGCTGATTAAAATGTGTTGTTTTTTTCACTAATAGATACTGAAATGGTATTCTGCCCCACAGTTATGCACTTCTAGAGCTGTTTTTTTATTGAAAATGTATACTAATATTTAAAGTGAAAATATATACAAACAATTTATGCTTCTGTATGTGCCAAGAAATTATTTATTTTACCATTCACTCAAGTTATTAAGGGTTTTAGGGTATCTGTGGCTTTTGGGAGTAGGGCAGTAGGGATGTAGTAATATACATGTGGAGCTAAAGAGTCATTAGTGAGAGCAAAAGAATTCAGACGCCACTTGGTGTAGCCTTGGCAAATACAGTACTGAAAACATGTATGGGGGTTCTAATTTTAAAAGGAGCCGAACAAATTGTTGATTTATTGATTTGAAATTATTAAGGTATTTCTAAGATTTCCTAAAAGCTTTTAGACTATATCTGATTTTTTTTTCATGTTTTGGAAATTTTATCACATTCAAAATCTCTCGGTCAACTTTGTATCTTGCTAAAGAACTGCCGATTTTATGAAGGACTGATAAGAATCATTTCAATTAATTTAAAATAAATGGAAAGGATCCATCTCCATGTGAACTGTTTATTGCATAGGTTTATTTTCCTGTCTACTGGCTTTTACAAAAAAAGGTTTTGGCAAGGTTGAACTTCCCAAAACACACTTAAATAAATTTCATTTTCTTAAACTATTTTACTAGTGTTAGTTTACATTTTTTAAAGAAACTGTGTACAGTGGTAGTTAGAGGTAGGAGAAGGCGGAAGAGGAGGAATACTGTGAAATTCTTACAAACATGAAGCATGTCACCATTTGTGTGAGGGCTAATAAAAGCTGTTTAAGTATCCATTTTATAGTAATTATTGAGACACTGTTCTTACACACAAAGAATTGTAAATGTGTGGACTCATTTTCCCAGCTTCTCATCAAAATGTTAGTTTTTTTTATATCACTTATCATTTAACCAAGCTCCATATATCAAACTCTGACTTTAGAAAGTTATCTGATAGCATTAGTAAGTCTATTTTGCACTTTAAAAAGTTGGTTGAATGAATAAATTAAAATACTATTCCTGAAGCAAAGATGTTTTAATATGAAATACTGGGCTTTATTACTTTCTGCCTTTTAAGTAAACACATGAGAATGAATTAATGCAATCACATGGGGCTCAGCAGGTTTGTCATCATGGTATAAAATAGCAATTTCTACTTTAGATAGGCTCCAGCTGTTGTATGAATAGGCCATCCAATGGTTAGAATAAATGTAATCACTTCTGAAAAAGAGTAATTTTGATGACAAACAGCTAATGTGGTAATATGTCCCCGGAAGCAATATGTATATTTGAAAAGGCACAAACATTACAACCCATATCAAAATTCTGAAGTAAACATATTTTTTTCTCTGCTTTATGTATATGTCTGACAAATATTCAGGAATGTGTTTTAAAGCAATAGTATATGTCTAACAATTGTTCTAATTTCGTTGTTCTCAGAATCCGTCTGCATTTCACTCTGTGCTGTGAACTGTAATGCATTAAAGACACTATAATCTCCTAAAATTTTGGACGAGGCAAATGTCTAACCCACTCGTGTGTACCTCAGCAATAATAACATCATGGCTTAATTGAACAATACTTATTTAAAAAATCTAATTAAGAAGAGATTTTATACAGATAGATAGATACTTTATTAATCCCATGGGGAAATTCACATACTCCAGCAGCAGCATACTGATACAAAAAACAATATTAAATTAAAGATTGATAACAATGCAGGTAAAAAAGACAATAACTTTGTATAATGTTAACATTTACCCCCCCCCCCCGGGTGGAATTGAAGAGTCGCATAGATTGGGGGAGGAACAATCTTCTCAGTCTGTCAGTGGAGCAGGACAGTGACAGCAGTCTATCGCTGAAGCTACTCCTCTGTCTGGAGATGATACTGTTTAGTGGATGCAGTGGATTCTCCATAATTGATAGGAGCCTGCTGAGCGCCCTTCGCTCTGCCACAGATGTCAAGCTGTCCAGCTCCATGCCAACAATAGAGCCTGCCTTCCTCACCAGTTTGTCATGTCGTGAGGCATCCTTCTTCTTAATGCTGCCTCCCCAGCACACCACAGCATAGAAGAGGGCGCTCGCCACAACCGTCTGATAGAACATCTGCAGCATCTCATTGCAGATGTTGAAGGATGCCAGCCTTCTAAGGAAGTATAACCGGCTCTGTCCTTTCTTACACAGAGCATCAGTATTGGCAGTCCAGTCTAATTTATCATCCAGCTGCACTCCCAGGTCTGCACCATCTGCACACAGTCACCTCTGATGATCACGGGGTCCATGAGGGGTCTGGGCCTCCTAAAATCCACCACCAGCTCCTTGGTTTTGCTGGTGTTCAGGTGTAGGTGGTTTGAGTCGCACCATTTAACAAAGTCCTTGACTAGGTCCCTATACTCCTCCTCCTGCCCACTCCTGATGCAGCCCACGATAGCAGTGTCGTCAGCGAACTTTTGCACATGGCAGGACTCCGAGTTATATTGGAAGTCCGATGTATATAGGCTGAACAGGACCGGAGAAAGTACAGTTCCCTGTGGCGCTCCTGTGTTGCTGACCACAATGTCAGATGTGCAGTTCCCGAGACACACATACTGAGGTCTGTCTTTAAGATAGTCCACGATCCATGCCACCAGGTATGAATCTACTCCCATCTCTGTCAGCTTGTCCCTAAGGAGCAGAGGTTGGTTGTGTTGAAGGCGCTAGAGAAGTCTAGAAACATAATTCTTACAGCACCACTGCCTCTGTCCAAGTGGGAGAGGGATCGGTGTAGCATGTAGATGATTGCATCCTCCGCTCCCACCTTCTCCTGATATGCAAACTGCAGAGGGTCAAGGGCGTGTTGAACCTGTGGCCTCAGGTGGTGAAGCAGCAGCCTCTCCATGGTCTTCATCACATGTGATGTCAGAGCAACAGGCTGGAAGTCATTCAGCTCACTAGGACGTGATACCTTTGGGACTGGGGTGATGCAAGATGTTTTCCAAAGCCTCGGGACTCTCCCCTGTTCCAGGCTCAGGTTGAAGATGCACTGTAGAGGACCCCCCAGCTCCGATGCACAGACCTTCAGCAGTCGTGGCGATACTCCATCTGGACCCGCTGCTTTGCTGGCACAAAGTCTCCTCAGCTCTCTGCTCACCTGCGCTGTTGTAATTGTGGGTGGGGATGTCTCTCCTATGCTGGTATCAGCAGAAGGATGTGTGGAGGGTGCAGTACTCCGAGGTGAGAGTGAGAGTGGGTTAGGGTGGTCAAACCTGTTAAAGAAGTTGTTCATTTGGTTTGCTTTCTTCACGTCTCTCTCAATGGTGGCACCCCGCTTCGAGCTGCAGCCAGTGATGATCTTCATCCCATCCCACACTTCCTTCATGCTGTTATTCTGCAGCTTCTGCTCCAGCTTTCTCCTGTACTACTCCTTCGCCGCGCTGAGTTGGACTCGGAGTTCCTTCTGCACGCGCTTGAGCTCATGCTGATCACCGCCTTTAAAAGCCCTTTTCGTCTGGTTCAAAAGGCCCTTGATGTCACTTGTAATCCATGGCTTGTTGTTAGCATAGCAGCGTACAGTTCTTACTGGAACTACAATGTCCATACAGAAGTTGATGTAGTCAGTAGTGCAGTCAACAACCTCCTCAATGTTCTCACTATGTGATCCCTGCAGGATATCCCAGTCTGTAGTTTCAAAGCATTCTCTAAGAGCCTTCTCTACCTCAGGGGACCACTTCCTGAATGAGCGTGTGGTTGTAGGTAGGACCCTCACTCTTGGTGTGTAGTGAGGCTGAAGCAGAACCAGGTTATGATCTGCTTTCCCAAGCGCAGGCAGCGGGGTGGCACTGTATGCGTCTTTAACGTTTGCATACAGTAAATCAATAGTCTTATTTCCCCGGGTGTTACAGTCCACATACTGGGAGAAGGCAGGTAATGTTTGTGGTGTTATGGGTCCACAGCTCTCCCAGCAAAGGCCAGTTCATTTTTAAATAATCACTGCACTCGCGGCTTAGCGAGGGGGCGTGGTGGCTGTAGCAAGCCACAGGGCGATCTGCGGTGTGGGCGTTTCTCACCTAAGTGCACAGGTGAGGGACTGCCCACATCCGTGATTGTTCCTGTGGCTAATGCACTGCAGCTGCCATGTCCTCTCTGCATATATAGAGAAGCCCGAGACAGTTAGGGGGGAGAAGAGTAAAAGAAAAGAAAGGAAAGAAAGACGGAGGTTATGGAAGGAAGGAAGCATGCAAGGAAGGGAGAGAGAGCGAGTGCGGCAGTGCGAGTGAGTGAGTGAGTGAGCGAGCGAGCGAGCGAGCGAGCGAGCGAGCATGAACAGGCTCGCAGCAGCTGAATAGGCAACCTGGGTGTTAGGCCGATATCCCAGGCATAGTAGTTGTTGTCGCTCCCATAGAGTTGTATGAAGGACTGGAGTGACTGGAAGGTGGATGATTCTCCAAGGATGGCCGCGGGAGTCAGGACTTGGGAACGTGGTATCCTCCACATGAGAGCCTTGGCCGTTGGAAGGATTTCCCAGGTCACTGTCAGGGGGAGCCGACCAGAGCCAAGGATCGGAAAGGTGACTGGCAGTGGTAGCAGAAGTAGATAGAAGGTCAGCTGCAATGCGAGCGCCTCTCCTGTTGAGCAGCCCAGATGGGAGTAGCAGAGGAGCCGCCAGGGTAACCGAAGGAGCACCGGGCTTGTCATTTGTTTTTAAAGACTGCTTCCTATTGAACGTTTTAACCTAGTTTTAAAGGATTGTTGTTTTGTGCATTTTAACCTCCACACGTTTCGTTTTATGGATTATTTATTTATTGAACATTGCACTACTGCACTTTGTTTGAACATTTGATTTGTCTTTTAATAAAAGCACTTTGTTACACCATCCCCTTGCTCAAATGTTATTGCCTCACTGTCTAGCTCATCGGTGACATTACCGACGGTGTTGGGTTCAAGGGCTCCCTAACAGCCGATGGGAGCGTGGAGCAGAACCCGCATCGTCACAATGTTTTGTCCAGCGTCACATGGTTAAAGTCTCCAGTGATTAGCACAAGCCCCTCAGGGTGCTGCGTTTGTAACTTAGCAACAGCAGAATGGATGATGTCACTCGCTGTCTCCACGTTCACCTGAGGAGAAATGTATACAATAACAAAAATGACGTGTCAAAACTCTCTGGGCAAGTAATAGGGACGCAAACTTACGGCCAACAGTTCGATGTCCCTGCAGCAAGTGGAGACTTTGACGTTAACATGTCCAGAGTTACACCACCGTGTATTAACATAGAGAGCGAGTCTTCCTCTGTGCTTCCCGCAGGTACTTGCATCTCTGCCCACTCTAACTGTGCCTAACCCGGGTAGCTCCATGTGAGCGTCTGGGATGGTGGTAGTTAGCCACATTTCGCAAAAGCACAACAAACTGCATTCTCTGTAGGTTCTGACATTTTTCACCAGCGCAGCCAGTTCGTCGATCTTATTTGATATTGAGCTGACATTTCCCAGAATCACAGAAGGCACTGAAGGCTTAAAACACCACTTTCTCGCAAGCCGCTTCATTTTTAGCTTAGTGCCGGCTCTGCTGCCACGATACCGCCTTCTTACCTCGTCGGGTAAATAGGGAACCACACTGACACTGGCATGTTGTTCTCAATGCTCGAAGTTGAATACTTGAATAGACGAGTCTCGGCATGTAAAAATCCATGCCCACGTTGTAAAAGTAAGTGTGTCCAGGGAACGAACCACATAAAGTGATAGGAGTGATCAATAAAAAAGAGAAAAATAAAAGTAGAAAAAATGAACTCGTACACGGAGCTGCTGAAAAGGCTGCCACTCTCGGCGGCGCCTTTCATTTTTAGAACATGAGTCAGTTGAACTGTTTACTCCCACCTTTCTGCTTTAAAATGACACTCAGATATATTCTGTAGATGATCAACTTTCTTAATAAGACGATTTACGATATTCTTATCTGGTGTAAAAATGATTACAGCCCAACATAAAACTCTTCCTTCAATTCCCTTTACATGTGAGAATTTTTGGGCACTTGGGAAACTTTTAAACTATAGTCAACATTGACTGAGAGAATAGTGCATTTGTAAACATATATTCAGTTATATTGAAATTTTACATAAACATTTTCCCCAAACGCTTACAAATATGTTCATGTTTGTACATAAAATGTACCAAAATGTGTTTTTATATAATGTTCAATTAATTAACAAAGTTAATACTTAGGCACACAAAAAATGTATCACTTGTTTTTGGAGTTTGGTAGGCGCTTGTTTATTAATGAGACATTTTAAAAACACATTACAACAGATAAAGATATAAAATGGGACTGAGGCTGACATTTTTTTTTGGTATTTGGTACATTTTATTTTGATGTCATTTTTAGTTTGTACCACATATTAGTAAGAAATTGATGTCTTTTCATTGTCAATGTGACTTGAGGTGCATAATTTCATCCCAAAACTCTCAAGAAGATACATTTTCCAAATGAAAACCTCACATTCCACACAATTTCTATTGAAAGAATATTTATCTCGATTGCCCCAGATGTAGAGTGATATTAAAGTTTAGTTTCAACGAGCTAAACCTTGCATTTTTAGTTTTCAGCGTATCATTAATGAATAAAAACTAGAAACACTTTTATTGTGCATTGCGTATCTGACATCTTTTGTTTTTTGCCATATATAAATGTCTCTGTCCAATGTTTACTGATGAAGGGTAACCCCTTCTCTTCCTTTCCCTGAAATACATCATCTATTCAAAAGCATTTACTGAGAGTACTATGGTCAGCTCAATGGTACATTGTGCCTCTAGGCAGAGTTGGCTACAAGCACCATAAACAGACATCCAAAAGAAATTCATCCTTTTAGATGTGATCACGTATGAAATAAATGAGCAGGGGGTGTCCTTGGAGATCAGCACCCTTACAATCACGTAAGATATCAACAAACATTTTCCCCTTGGAAATTGGCGCCCTCGCGATCGTATATGAAACAACATTTTGGCACTCCCCGCTCAGGGCATGATGCTCCTAAGATTATGCCTACTTGGCCTAAGCCTAGAGCCAGCCCAAACTGGCCATATTACAGTTTTAAAGTGTGCTTTTAAGTGAACTAACATTTTAAAAACAAATCCATCAGGAGTGAATGGATACTCGCCATGGTTAGTTTCTGAAAGTTACACTTTGCTACTGTAAGTTTTGCCTCGAAATAATGCTGAATGTGAACAACTGGGCTAAGTATTTGGTGGTTACTTAGTAGGGCATTCTTTTTTAAGCTGGTTTCAGTAGACACATTTTAAACATCCATTATGGTTCTAGAAGCATACACCTTTTACTTATTCAATTATTTATTTTCCTGCTGTTAACATGATTTTTATTTTTAATTTAAAAGAAGATCCCTTCATTGATCTCTCCATGGCCTGTGGTCAAAAATTCAGCTTTTGCTGTCCACTGCGGCACAGATTACAGCTTGACTTCAGCTGTGAATTTGGCTTGTTTTGACCCAGCCATCACTAATTAGTTCATATGGGTATATTTTGAAGCTTCCTCACTTTCTTAACAAAACAGCAATATTTCAGTTTTTTCTCTGCCCTATTTCAGTGCTGGTTTGCCTCCAGCTAGGTGTCTTGTACTAAATTACCGAGGAAAAGATCAAAGGTGGTATAGAATCTCTTTCGCCTGACATACAATTCATTGCCACATCAAAGGATAAAGTCAAGAAGCAACATCATATTTTGAGTATCACTTTCTTAATTTTCACAGTGAATGATACACTAATCTATTAATCATTTTTGAGAAACCGTTTGCTTATCTGCTGCTGTATGATGAATGGTGTTAACAAGTTGAATATTAATCCTGAGTTTGTATTGCACAGGAGTACATGCTCTTTCTATGTTTTCTAATAATGTTTTCTTTGTAGTTATTAATTGGATATTGAAATCTTTTAATTGGCTGGTCATTAACCAAAAAAAAAAAAATGAAATTGAAGTCCAGACTCTCTGACCTGAATCCAAAAGAAGAAATTAATTATATATCAGGAAGATGTAAAATCAATGAAAGCAGTGGATGTCAAGGTGGGTTAGGCATAGTTATTAATTAGTCATGGTGTTTTTAGTTTCTTAAAAAAGTGGGTAACACTTGGTCCTGCAAAAATGCATCTATTACTTGTATACCTTAAGAAAAGCTTCTTTTGATCATAATAACATTTATAAAACATAAAGAAAGTGTTTTTTACTCCATGCGCAGGGTGACCTTCGATAGATTGTTATAATTGCTCATGAATATGAAGGACTCACAGGTCTGATACTGAAGTACGCTATTGTAAGAGAACTACGTCTCACTTAAGCCATCTTTAACCATTCCAAAGTTACGTTATTTTAGTAGGCTATATTATAGAAATGAATAACCATTTGGCTGATGCTTTTTAAGTGTTATTAAGGCTAAAAGAAACCTTTGTTGAAGTGTTGAAGAATATTGAAGAATAACATATCAGTAAATTAGTAATAGATGCATTTTTGCAGTTCTTAAACTAAAGTGTTACCAAAAATTGAATTCAGCAGTTTTGCATATGCACACTACTGTCACTTTCAATTTACAAATAACGTAGACAGTTTAAGCAATCCACTGTATTTTGTTATTTTAGCTGTATTAAAAAAATCAACCTACAGATACAAAAGAATAAAAGTGTCCAATAGCCACAAGTCAATGTATTTGTGATGAATGTGTTCTTCGCATAAAATAAAATGACAACATGAAGCACTTGCAGGACAGTCAATGAAAATCTGTAAATTGCATTCATAAAGAATTATTATTTTGTCTTGGTTTACTATGTGCACAGGTTAAAAATGATAGGAATCAAGACACGCAAAACATTTGAAAGTACATCCAAAATGATCTCCTTCGGTGCCTTTGAACACATTCTGTGCATATTAGGACTTCTAGAGACAGTACTTAGTGGGAAAACAAATAGAGGGTTGGCTGAAGTGCCTGTTAAGGAAATTTTTCTGAATGGAGTATGCTTAAAGCCATATCATGCTTCCAGTAATGAATAATGATGTTTATCACAGGCATTAAATGTTGCCTTTTGAACATAACATATGCAACAGTTAAGGTCTTCAAAATTCACATTTCTGATGACCATGGCAAAAAGGCGGTTCACAAAATGCCATAAAGAAAGCTTAGGTACTACTTAATTCTTTTCCCAAGTTAGTAAAGAATACATTACACAATATTCTGAAAGACGTTTTTTCTAAGATGACACTGGCAAAATGTCCCTTAGATTTGTGAAAGAGCCCTCAAATATAAATACTTTATAATGCAGGGATTTTAACATATAAATTACATTTTCCAAATCCATTTATTCTATGGCAGTTTGCAAGTTGCCAGTTTAGTTCATTCAATTTATGTTTCTGCAGGAATTTGCTCTGGGCACTGCTCCTGTCTCATCTTCCCTGAGACTGCAGAACAGCCCTTTCAGCCTTTGGGACTAGAGGAGAGCCCCTTTTCGTACAGCGGAAAATCAGGCTGTTACCTAAAAGGTGTCTTATATAGCAGCAGGCTCTCCTGTTACAAGTGAATTTAGAAGCTCAGACACAGCACAAATACTAAAACTCAAAAACACTGCTAATCAAAAATGCCATGCTGAACGCTAAAATACTTTTTTTCTTAAAACTTCTAAATATTCTTGTGAGCTGAATGACTTCCGGCCTGTCGCTCTGACGTCACATGTGATGAAGACCATGGAGTGTCTGCTGCTTCACCACCTGAGACCACAGGTCCAACCACACCCTTGACCCTCTGCAGGTCGCATACCAGGAGAAGGTGGGAGCAGAGAATGCCATCATCTATATGCTACACCAATCCCTCTCCCACTTGGACAGAGGCAGTGGTGCTGTAAGAATTATGTTTCTGGACTTCTCTAGCGCCTTCAACACCATCCAACCTCTGCTCCTTAGGGACAAACTGACAAAGATGGGAGTAGATTCATACCTGGTGGCATGGATCATGAACTATCTTACAGACAGACCTCAGTATGTACGTCTTGGGCACTGCAGGTCTGACATTGTGGTCAGCAACACAGGAGCGCCGCAGGGGACTGTACTTTCTCCGGTCCTATTCAGCCTATATACATCGGACTTCCAATACAACTCGGAGTCCTACCACGTGCAAAAGTTCGCTGACGATACTGCTATCGTGGGCTGCATCAGGGGTGGGCAGGAGGAGGAGTATAGGAACCTAATCAAGGACTTTGTTAAATGGTGCTACTCAAACCACCTACACCTGAACACCAGCAAAACCAAGGAACTGGTGGTGGATTTTAGGAGACCCAGGCCCCTCATGGACCCCATGATCATCAGAGGTGACTGTGTGCAGAGGGTGCAGACCTATAAATACCTGGTAAACATTAACATTATACAAAGCTATTGTCTGTTTTACCTGCATTTTTATCACTCTTTAATTTAATATTGTTTTTTATCAGTATGTGAATTTCCCCTTGGGATTAATAAAGTATCCATCTATCCATCCATCCATTTTCTAAATACGCTTATCCATTGCAGGGAAAATGGAACCAGAAAGCATTGGGCACAAGGCCGGATCAATCCTTCGACAGGGTGTCCTCCTATTGCAGGGTGAACACATACTGTACTCATACACACACACATCAGGGGTCAATTAATATAAAAATGAGAAAAAATGAAAGGTGAGGCCAACTGAAAAATGGAGAGAAAAACAAATTCCCAGGCTTTAACAGCTTAGCTGTGAGGAGGTCAACAAAACAGTCATGTACAGCCATGATTACAGTAACAGTGTTCAGTCATTTGATGCTGTGGTCTGTCAGTGTTGATGCAGATTCTCCCATGTGTTGTGAAGTCCTGATCCTAGGACCGGGGAGACTGTTTGGTCAGAGTAGCATTGGTATAACAGTATTTGACTGAGAAGAAGAATGGGATAAGAAATAAATTGGTAAATAGCCAGTCAGTGATATCACAGTGATAGCTTAGGCAGGAAGAGACATTAATGTAACACAAGGATATACATCAGCAGCTCTAAAAGGAGAATGGTTTGCCAATAGGTCTTTAGCCTTCATTTAAATCATGGCATATCTCTTAAATTGGTAGGCAAATTATTCCAGAAAATAGAGAGCTCCAGCTTTTTATTTATCCTGAAAATTCTAGTAAGGCATGCATCTTTTAACTATTATTTACTTTCTGAAGCATATGCATTATGAGCTATTTATGGTAACAAAGAATAAAAACAGTTTTATTTGTGAAAAGACACATTTCTGAAACAGCTGGAAGTTAATATAGAAAACTGAAAAAATCAAGAAGAAATATTCTTGCAAATCGGGGTTTAAAACCACAGGGGCTAAAGGGACCTTTCTCTTTAGACTTGAGTAGAGTCGAGTTCCATACAGTGAAATGCCTAGTCAAAGATACTGCTGTCAAATTGTATTCAAATTGAAGAGGAATAATAAACTTTTTAATCACTTTGATTAAGTGGACATGTTGCCTTTATTTATTAGACATTAGACAACGATTTGATAGGCTAATAAAAGGTAAGCTGCTTTATTAGATTGGCAGAATGGTCTTCCTTTGTTTATACATCTACTCTCTCTCTCTCTCTCTCTCTCTCTCTGTATATATATATATATATATATATATATATATATATATATATATAATATATATATATATATATACTAGCAAAATACCCGCGCTTCGCAGCGGAGAAGTAGTGTATTAAAGAGGTTATCCATCCATCCATTTTCCAACCCGCTGAATCCGAACACAGGGTCACGGGGGCCTGCTGGAGCCAACACAGGGCAGAAACCAATCCTGGGCAGGGTGCCAACCCACCGCAGGACACACACAAACACACCCACACACCAAGCACACCCTAGGGCCAATTTAGAATCGCCAAATCCACCTAACCTGCATGTCTTTGGACTGTGGGAGGAAACCGGAGCGCCCGGAGGAAACCCACGCAGACACAGGGAGAACATGCAAACTCCACGCAGGGAGGACCCGGGAATCGAACCCAGGTCTCCCAACTGCGAGGCAGCAGCGCTACCCACTGCGCCACCGTGCCGCCCTAAAGAGGTTATGTAAACATATATATACATATACATATATATGCATATCTACATATACACATATCTACATATACATATATATACATATATATATACACATCCACATATACATATATATACATATACAAATTTACACATCTACATATATATATATACACTAGCAAAATACCCGCGCTTTGCAGCGGAGAAGTAGTGTGTTAAAGAGGTTATGTAAACATATATATACATATACTGTACATATATATACATATCTACATATACACATATCTACATATACATATATATACATACATATACACATCCACATATACATATACAAATTTACACATCTACATATATATATATACATATGTACATATATATACATATAAATATATACATATGTACATATATATACACATATATATACATATGCACATATATATATATATATATATATATATATATATATATATATATATATATATATAAATATAGATATACATATATACATACATACATACATTCACATATATATATATATATATATATATATATATATATATATATAGCAAAATACCCGCGCTTCGCAGCGGAGAAGTAGTGTGTTAAAGAGGTTATGTAAACATATATATACATATACATATATACACATATCTACATATATATATACACATATCAACATATATATATACATATATACACATATCAACATATATATACACATACATATACACATATACATAAACACACACATATACATCCATCCATCCATCCATCCTCTTCATATATACATATATACATACATACATAGTGCGTTGTAACACGGGCTGTGATTGTTATATGGGAGGGAGACGACAAATCACAGCTTCCCGCTTTCTAATCGAGCCTGTGATTGGTGCTTTGACTGATGCCTAGATCCCACAGTATGTCCCCTTAGGAGAGGCATTAGGCAAGTGTAATTGAATAGCGGTGCTGCAAGTTTAGCTTTACACCTGTTTTTAAGGCTTATTGACTGAAAGGGGCTTTCATGAAAAAACTTAGGGCTTTGCTACAGGATACACCCTCCACAAGTTAAGGAAGTAAAAATAAAGGTATATATTTCTGTTTTATTTAAACCTTTTAAGTTTGTATGTGGGCGGCATGGTGGCGCAGTGAAAGGTGCCAGTTAGGAGACCCGGGTTCGCTTCCCTGCTTGGAGTTTGAATGTTCCCCCCGTGTCTGTCTGGGTTTCCTCCGGGTACTCTGGTTTCCTCCTACAGTCCAAAGACATGCAGGTTAGGTGCATTGGCGATTCTAAATTGTCCCTGGTGTGTGGGTGTGTGTGGGTGTGTGCGCCCTGTGGTGGGCTGGCACCTTGTCCGGGGTTTGTTTCCTGCCTTGTGCCCTGTGTTGGCAGGGATTGGCTCCTGTGTTTAGGATATAGTGGGTTGGATAATGGATGGATGGACATTTGTATGCATAGCCCTATTTGCCCGTTTTCGTTTTTTTTCTTTCTTCAGTAATATTTCAGCAAACCCGGAGCTTGTCAGTTCAAATCCTGGTACTGACACCACTGTGTGACCCTGAGGAAGTCACTTCACCTGCCTGTGCTGCAAAAAACAAAAGTAATGTAACAAATTGTACCTCAGATGTTGCAAGTTGCTGGAATAAAGGCATAAGTCAAATAGATCAATATGTAATATACACATAGGAACTATTCATTTATTTTCAGTTAAGTCATCTGCAGCAAACCTTTATAAATGAGGGTTTCTCCTTTTTAGATAGTGCAAACTGTTTCTTCTTCATTGAGGTTTTGTCTTGGAGAGCTTTTTTCATTTCATTGAAAATTAAAGCAGCAGCTGCCAAAATATGTAGCTTTCTTATTAATTTTTCAACATTGTGTAAAATAACTTTATAAAGTAACATAAAAGGTTTAAATACTGGTTATCCTTTTACACTAAAATATTACTAAAGAGATACAAAAAAAGTAAAATGCATATGTTCTTTTTCTTTAAGGAGATTAAATATTACTGAAGAAAGAAAAAAAAACTAAAACAGCCAAATGGGGCTATGCATACGAACTTAAAAGGTTTAAATAAAACAGACATATATACCTTTTATTTTTACTTCCTTAACTTGTGGAGGGTGTATCCTGTAGCAAAGCCCTAACTTTTTTCGTGAAAGCCCGTTTCAGTCAATAAGTCTTAAAAAGAGGTGTAAAGATATTGACAATAAGCTACGCAAACCCACCAAGACATGGAATCGTTTAAATCAAGTATCATTACATCTTCCTTTCTTAAAGAGAAGTAAGGCAGTACTTAGTAAGCTTACATATATATATATATATAGACATACATATATATATATATATATCTATATCTATATATATATCTATATCTCTATATACATCTATATATATATCAATCTATATCTATCCATATATATATCTAAATCCCCGCAAAGTACTGCTTTTAAATTTTTATTAAGAAGAAAACCTTTTTAAATTGAGGGAAAATATCCCAATAACAATTTGTTAAGGATCTGTTTTTTTGTGAAGCTGACTTCACACAGCTTTTCGGCTGTTTTATAAACGAACACAATATAAGGTCTTCCTTTTTCCTTACTTCGCCAAGGAAGGAGCCTTTGTGTTAAATCCAAGGGTTCTTCGCTTTTTTTTTCTTTCTTTTTTTACGATTGTTATAGTTCTGTTTGTATACCACGTTGTCAGTTCAGCACTCCGGTTGTAATATGACCAAGCCGTGCAAGCTTACTGTTAAGAATACAACGTATAGTTGTACAGGAGAAAAGCAATCTTGCCTCAAATCAATGGCAACCTTTTGTAGGTCGATGAACTTAATTTAAACTTTAGTTTACACGGTGCTTTCTTTCCAAAGTACTTGCACTCATGAATATGTCTGTATGCATCAGTCGCTCAAATCCACGCGCTTCGCACCGGCGAAGTACTGCTTTTAAGTTTTTATTAAGAAGAAAAGAAAACCTTTTTAAATTGAGGGAAATATACCAATAACAGTTTGTTAAGGATCTGTTTTTTTGTGAAGCTGCCTTCACTCAAGTGATCACTTCGAGCTGACTTGCTGGCTAACCATAAGCGTTACCTGGTAGGTAACCACCCATACAATCAGATTGTGAATCAGACTACGAATGCCGTGAATGTAATTACCCTGATCTACATGCTGTCAAATAAATGAACCACACGCCGTGGCGCAATTTTAGGGGCTTCGCCTCTAGCGCTGACGTCCAAGGTTCGATTAACGTAAGCGAGTGCAGTGAGTGTGTACGCCTGATAAGCCAAGAATAAGGGGGAAACACGTGTCGCGTAATCTTTGCATTATTTGACAGTAAACTATTTTCAACCACTCTATGATCTGCTTCTCACAACTGAAGGCACCGTGGCTGATGTTACCTGACTTGCTGGCCAACCATAAGCGTTACCTGGTAGGTAACCACCCACTCACTTCACTCCCTTACGGGAATCGAACCTCGGACGTAGGTACCGTAGGTACCGTTTAAGAGGGAAGTTCAGAGGAGCGACCGCGTCTCCTTGGGGTGCATTCAGCCCCCCTCTTCACAACACGAGCAGCAGAGACACGAACAGGCTGGCGCGTAGCGCAGGCCAGGGGAGTTTGCGAGCGAAGTGAGCAGGGGGTAACCCCCTAGTTTTAAGCAAAATGAGTTAGATTACCAAATAGACAATATCATTTCAATAATAGGATATACAATATAACTGTACATATGTTTCATTACAAAATCCTCATACTGTAAAGGTTTAATTCTGCTCAGGGTCAAGGAGTTGCTGAGTTTGTCACAGCTGCAAGAACAATGCTTAGAAACCATTCAGTACACATTCAATCCCACAATCACATAGGGCCAGTCCAGAGTCAACAGTTAATATCACATGCAAGTCTTTGTGGATGTGAGAGGAAAACCTCTTGCAGACAAAGTGAAAATGTGACAATGACGGGCTTAGGTTACAAACTCAGTATGCTGGATCCGTGAGGTAGCAATGCTAAATAATGCACTACCCTGCCACCCATTCATTTTCATTATAGACACAATTAAAAAATTGACAGCATATACTAAAATCAGTCTGTTTGCCACAGTGGTAGGGTGCCCATAATAGGGTGGTTAGTGCACACTCAGTGATTATTGTATGTTTTTGCCATATCTACATGGTGGTTTCTCAAGTTATTCCTGTTTTTTCCTTCCATATCATACATTTGTACAGGTTAGGTTGATTGTCAGTTCTAAATTTACTTTATGCAATCCAATTCAGGTATGTGTGTCACCATGCTCTATTGGTAGCCTCTTCAGGATTACTTTATGCCTTGTGTCCTATGCTTCTGACATAGTCTCATGGACCTATAATTAAATTATCTATATTTGAAAATGGAAAGATGGTGGACCCTGGAGGGTGAAATTGTTCTTAATGACTGTTTCCAAATGGCAGACTCTAAAATAATTCTCAAGTCAGATGGGGAATCAGTCACTGCATCACAGACTTCTGTTTTGATACTATTGTACCTTCAAAGAGAGTGCACAATTCTCCAAACAGCCATACCACATGCACTTCAGAAGAGGTCATCCACCAGAAGCTAAGCATGTTTGGGCCTGGCCAGTACTTGGATAGGAGGCCATCTAGGAAAAGCATGGGTTGCTGCTAGAAGAGGTGTTGGTGAGCTCAGCAGCGGTTGTTTACCCTGTGGTCCAAACGTGAATCCCAGTGCAGTAATGGAGACACTGTGCTGTAAAAAATAGCTCCATCCTTCAGATAAAATGTAAAACCAGGGTCCTGACTCTCTGTTGTCATAAAGGATCCTTGGGCATCAGGCTGTATTCCAATTTTCAGGCTAAATTACCCTCCATGGCCTATTCATTCTGACCGCCTGAAAATCACCAATCTGTAATTGGCTAACTCTCTTACCACCCACTCATGAATGGTGATCAAAAATGGCTGCTGTTGCATCATTCAGGTGGATGCTACACATTAATGGTAGTTGAAGTGGCTCCGAATTCACTATGAAAAGTGCTTTGAGTAGTGAGAAAAGTGCTATATAAATATAAAGAATAATTATTATTAAAGAGGCTAAAAGTCTCCTGAATGATGAGAAGATATCATTTCTGAAGAAGGGGCCTGAGTTGCCTCAAAAGCTTACATATTTTAATCTTTTTAGTTAGCCAATAAAAGGTGTCATTTTGCTTGACTTCTCACTAAATCCAATGACAGAGAGACTCTAAAGGATGTACAGAGAGAGCTAAAATAGAGAACAAACTCACCCAGAATTACATGAAAGATGTTTGGAATGGACTGGGCATACAGTAATTACTGAACTCAAGCAATCCAGGGCTCCGGTGCAAGAAAGAAATGTGAAGAAAGTCTACGCCCTAAATCAGTTGTGTAATAGATTGTCCCTCCTTCCACCACCACCTTCTTCCAGTATCCTTACAACATCCATTTTGCACCAACAGCTCCTACCCTTCATCTAGTATTGCCGGTGATGATTTTGCTGATGACCAAGTGAAGAGACAACTGAGTAGGCTACACACAGGAAAAGCTGAACCTCAAGTACTTAAGGCCTGTGCTGACCAACTTAATGGTATCTTCCGTTCAGTCTGTACTAAGGCTCCAGAAAGCACCACTGCTGTTGAAAAACGTCCTGCATTGTTCCAATTCCAAAAAAGGCAGACATGTCTTCATCAAATGACTACAGACCAGCAGCACTTTTGTCTCATTTAATGAAGACCTTCAAGAGGCTGGAGTCTTCATGTGAAACCAATTACAGTTTGCTTATCTGGATTGGAGTGGGAGCAATTGTCTATGTGTTCCACAAGGTTTATTCCCATCAAGACAAAGCTTGCAGCACTGTGTTTTTTGATTTTTCTTGTACCTTTGGTACCATCCAGCCATCCCTGTTTAGGGCCAAGCTTGGACATATGCAGGTGGATAAGCCTATGGTGTCCTGGATAATGGACTACCTGTCCAGCAAAACACAGTTTGTGAGGCTCAAGGACTGTGTCTCTGATGTTGATTTTCTCTGCACGCACTTCAGACCATACATATTACACCACGATATGCCTTCAATAATAATGCTTTTCCTTAGTGCAATGAGAATTGTCTGCCACTCAAAATCAGCAAAATCAAAAAACTGGTGATTGACTTCCAAAATTCCAAACATAGCAAATAACACACAGTCTTCGCTTTCAGAATTACACACTGTGTGCTATACATTATTATTTTTTTTAAAGTATGAATAAAGCATGAGAAACAGCCGGAAAATATTCTCACATGCTTATTTGTATACAGATCATTAGCCCTTTTGAAAAGTAACAAAACACAAGAATTGTATACATGTATGAGAACACAATCAAATTACAAACCAGGTCCAAACCCATCTGTGAGCCTGTAATACACCTAAATAAAGTGTTTAAGCCAGCACATGTTTTATATGTTTCTACTTCACTAAATTATGCAAGCCTATTTTCTCTGTTTGGAATTTTGCTTCAATAAACTTGTTTTTTTATGGCACCTTGGTATCCTTTTCTCTCCTTTATATATCATTTTACAACAGATGAGTTGGGTAGGATCATGAGGTAAAGGATGCAAAACTGCTAGGCTCCTTGGGTGTGTAAAAGATTCTCTCTAAAGCTTTCTTGTACATCCTCTCTCTGGGTCTGTCACTCACGATCTCTGCACTCTCTGTGCATACCGGCACTGTACACACATAGGAGCAGGATGCCTGCTCCACCCCATTGCATACTTACCCTTTGACACCTTATAGGTCCCCGAAGCTCCGTCTCAGCTTACAAAGCTGAAACCAGCCCATTTTTAGGATCAAGGCCAAGATTGGACGACCAATAACATAACATACATACATCAACTTCTGTATGGACATTGTAGTTCCAGTGAGAACTGTACGCTGCTATGCTAACAACAAGCCATGGATTACAAGTGACATCAAGGGCCATTTGAACCAGAAGAAAAGGGCTTTTAAAGACGGTGATCAGCATGAGCTCAAGCGCGTGCAGAAGGAACTCCGAGTCCAGCTCAGGGCGGTGAAAGAGCAGTACAGGAGAAAGCTGGAGCAGAAGTTGCAGAATAACAGCATGAAGGAAGTGTGGGATGAGATGAAGATCATCACTGGCTGCAGCTCGAAGCGGGGTACCACCATCGAGAGAGACGTGAAGAGAGCAAACCAAATGAACAACTTCTTTAACAGGTTTGACCACCCTAACCCACTCGCACTCTCACCTCGGAGTACTGCACCCTCCACACATCTTTCTGCTGATACCAGCATAGGAGAGACATCCCCACCCACAATTACAACAGCGCAAGTGAGCAGAGAGCTGAGGAGACTTTGTGCCAGCAAAGCAGCGGGTCCAGATGGAGTATCACCACGACTGCTGAAAGTCTGTGCATCGGAGCTGGGGGGTCCTCTACAGCGCATCTTCAACCTGAGCCTGGAACAGGGGAGAGTCCCGAGGCTTTGGAAAACATCTTGTATCACCCCAGTCCCAAAGGTATCATGTCCTAGTGAGCTGAATGACTTTTCAGCCTGTTGCTCTGACATCACATGTGATGAAGACCATGGAGAGGCTGCTGCTTAACCACCTTAGGCCATAGGTTCAACACGTCCTTGACCCTCTGCAGTTTGCATATCAGGAGAAGGTGGGAGCGGAGGATGCCATCATCTATATGCTACACCAATCCCTCTCTCACTTGGACAGAGGCAGTGGTGCTGTAAGAATTATGTTTCTAGACTTCTCTAGCGCCTTCAACACAATCCAACCTCTGCTCCTTAGGGACAAGCTGACAGAGGTGGGATTAGATTCGTACCTAGTGGCATGGATCGTGGACTATCTTAAAGACAGACCTCAGTATGTGTGTCTTGGGAACTGCACGTCTGACATTGTGGTCAGCAACACAGGAGCGCCACAAGGGACTGTACTTTCTCCGGTCCTGTTCAGCCTATATACATCAGACTTCCAATACAACTCGGAGTCCTGCCATGTGCAAAAGTTCGCTGATGACACTGCTATCGTGGGCTGCATCAGGAATGGGCTGGAGGATGAGTATAGGGACATAATCAATGACTTTGTTAAATGGTGCGACTCAAACCACCTACAACTGAACACCAGCAAAACCAAGTAGTTGGTGGTGGATTTAGGAGGCCCAGACCCCTCATAGACCCCGTGATCATCAAAGGTGACTGTGTGCAGATGGTGCAGACCTATAAATATCTGGGAGTGCAGCTGGATGATAAATTAGACTGGACTGCCAATACTGATGCGCTGTGCAAGAAAGGACAGAGCCGACTATACTTCCTTAGAAGGCTGGCGTCTTTCAACATCTGCAATAAGATGCTGCAGATGTTCTATCAGCCAGTTGTGGCGAGCGCCCTTTTCTACGCGGTGGTGTGCTGGGGAGGCAGCATTAAGAGGAAAGACGCCTCACGCCTGGACAAACTGGTGAGGAAGGCAGGCTCTACTGTTGGCATGGAGCTGGACAGTTTAACATCTGTGGCAGAGCGAAGGGCGCTCAGCAGGCTCCTATCAATTATGGAGAATCCACTGCATCCACTAAATAATATCATCTCCAGACAGAAGAGCAGCTTCAGTGACAGACTACTGTCACTGTCCTGCTCCACTGACAGATTGAGGAGATCGTTCCTCCCCCAAACTATGCGACTCTTCAATTCCACCCGGGGGTGTAAACGTTAACATTTAACATTATACAAAGTTATTGTCTGTTTTTCACCTGCATTATTATCATTCTTTAATTTAATATTATTTATTGTATCATTATGCTGCTGCTGGAGAATGTGAATTTCCCATTGGGGTTAATAAAGTATCTATCTATCTATCTATCTATCTATCTATCTATCTATCTATCTATCTATCTATCTATCTATCTATCTATCTATCAATTCCTTTCGGATGACTGACAAAAGGTCCGATGCCTGTGAAACCTTCCCGAACAACGGGTAGAGACCAGAGTGTGGGAACGCCCATTAACTAGGCAGAATCAGGTAGGTAATGGAAATGCCAGGGGTGCGGGACACACACCTGTCAAATTTAAAATATGTATAATGGTGACATTTTATACTACTGACCTCCAGTTCATAATTGTTGATGGTGATGACTGGTCGTGTCTCAACATCCTGCCCCATCACATTGGACTTTTTCAGACTGATGGTCATACCAAAGTCCTTGCAAACCTGGTCAAACCGATCCATCAGGTTCTGGAGGTCCCACTGTGAGTGGGTTCCAACTGCCACATCATCAGTGAATAGTATGCCTTTGATGATGGACTGGCACACTTGGCTTTTGGTCAGCCTGCCATCTGATCTTGTAGATAGGTCTCTTCCCATGCAGACCCAAAGGTGTGTCAGCAGTACGTTCCTAAGCAAGGAGCACCTGACTAGAATCAGGTCCAGCTGGTGCCAATGCTTTGAACAAGGGTGCCTCCAGGAGAGGTTGTGTTGAGACTTCATTCAGAAGGAGTTGGTTGTGCACAGGTCGAACTATGTGCATTCCTCCAGTGATTGTTCATAGAACTTGTCCTTTGACTCAGGAGTAGTGCTCAGTGTGAGGGCGTATGTGCTGACTAGGGTAATGGGTCCCTCATTGGTATTGAGGCGGAGAGTGAGGAGTCACTCTGTGCCATTGCTGCCTGGTTTAACCATTTTCAGCAAGATGTTCTTCACTATGAAGCCCTCTCTAGTCTCTCTGTGTTCTTCAGAGCTCTTTCCCTGCCAAAAGAAGATGCAGTCACTCTCTCTTAGCATTCCAGAATCTGCCAGGCAAGGTTCCTGAAGGTTGGCTATGTCAATGTTGCACCTCTTGAGCTCGTCTTTGATCCTAGAATCTCTCGCACCAATGGAAGCAGCCCCTGGTGCCACATTCTATGCCAATCAAGCTGAGTAGCTTACTGTATAACCAGCAACTGCTGCTTCCCATGTTGTGCCCTTGCCAAAGGGTGAAGCTGGAGTGTCCACCCCAGTGATATCAAAAGAAAGGAATTCTTTGGAGCACAAGCCAGGAGAGAAGGATATGGCAAACAAGCTGTCGCCCATGCAGCAGGTTCCCCTTCTCCACACAAATGATGGGTCCAAAGGGGCAGCAAAGACCACTACAATTTGGCATTAGCTGTGTTGTGGGAGTTTCCAGCCACCAATGAATACAACATATGACTGCCTTAGGAACTCCGGCTCCTGATTTTTTTCCATGGAGCTTACTCCCATAGGCTTAATATGACCAAGTTTTGCCTATAAGACAGTGGGGTACTTGTGGAGGGCTGGAGGGTCTATTTTCCTGGGTAAGTCTCGAGATTTGCTCATTGTCCATATATGCCCAGTCACTACTCATGGAGTCTACTGTACATCAGTAACAGACTGGACTAGTCTAGTAACAGAAAAAATCTTGTGTAGACATATTAATATTGTAAGACTTGTAATTATTGTATATGGGTATATTGGAGATGACAGCCTGCCATCCTGTCACTTCTTCTGCTCCTTCTTTTATATCAGTTCTCCTGTGCTGGCTCATAATGTATTCATTACTGTGAATTGGTTCTATTTTGACTCATACTTCTACCTCTACAATGCAGAGAAAAGTCTTTGATTTGACTTGGAGGTTTCCTGCTGTGCACTTGCAGCTACAGTGATAGGCATCGACTCCTCCTCGGCTGCAAATGGGATAATCCATTTCTACAAAATTAGTGTAGTTGAATATTATTAGTTACTTTATAAAGTTCTTATTTGATAATACTGCTTGGAAATTACCTTTGTAAATCAAGATTGAATTGTGGCCGTCTACTTTTGAACATTAAACATTACAGATTTTCATTTGAGCTGAAGTGTTTCCTTTCCTGATTTTTCACTGCCCTATATTTTATTGGATCTAATCTGCAATGCAGTTATGCCTCTGCTGACTGACATTAAATACTGGATTCTGTTTGGCTTTGAAGTCTAAAATGGATTTTGTTAGCATAATAACCTGGGTTTTCAATTTAGGAAAAATTATTTCATTTTTACATGGATAGAGACAATCAGTGTACCGCGGGCTTGGTAGTGGCTGAATTGATTTTGCACAAAGAATATTAAGTAGTGCTCTTTTCAATTTAACTAAACCAAGTGACCATTGATCATCTTTTTTCTGAATTAAGAATAAAACTAACATACTGTACTTCTACACTTTAAAGTTAGTGCTGTTTTAATCTCCAGCACTGCACAATTCTGCTTTCTGTTCACTGGTGTGAAGTTGAGGACCTACTGCTGTATAATTCAATTATATATCAATTTATTTTTTTTATTTCAAGCTTCCATTTACAAATCTGACATGTTGTTCAAATTTACAAATGTAATATTGTTAAAAATAAGCTAAAGCACACAACAACAGGATGTAGAGTTAAAAAACACAAAACATATATTCCATATAACAGATGACTTTTCTATATAATTTAAATCCTTATTTCTAGTAAATGAGAAGATAATATTAATACTAAAATCAAACGATAAATTATGAAATAAGTGAAAGGTGGCATGTTGGTGCAGTGCCTCCCAGACGCACAGCCATGGGTTCAGATGCCACTCCTTGTCTATGTGGAGTATGCACTGTATATTCTCCCCATATCTGCATGGGTGTTCTCCATGTACTGCAGTTCCCTTCCCACATCTCAAAGACATGCACCTTATGTCCACTGGCAATTCAAAATTGGCCCAATTCAGTGGACCCTGCAATGGACTGACATGCCTTTGGCTTTTGGCTCTGGTTTTTTGGTCAGTGCTGCTGGGATAGACCCTCATCATGAACTTCATTAGGTGGGTTGGAGAATCTTATATTACAGTATATTGACAAAAGTTCAACTAGAAATGGAGCAGAGAAAAACAAAATGCCAGTCTTCAAAAATTCTAGAGGAAAATGCATTTCTTAAGGCTCATAATCACTAAGAAAACTGATGGTTAAAATCCATCTGTCCCTGGGAACTCTTCTTCTAAAGCTGTTGGACATTCCCCAGTTTACCGCAACAAATACTGGTGTCAATAGTATTGATATGATATGAGAACAGCCTCTTTATTGTATACTATCACACCAACAAAAGAAAAAAGGAGCCAAAAAAAGGTTTGGGGTAGCCACCCCATATATTGTAGGTCGTTCTGTTAAGTAGAAGAAACAGTTATTTTGGAGTTCAAAATGGAACTGACTTACTGGATGCAAAATGGCAGTTTTATGGGCAGGTGGAGGAAATGATGTCATCGGGGTTGGGACCGGAAGTGACATCATCGAGGCCGGGCGGAATTTCCCATAACTGGTCTCCAGAGAAAAAAGGAAAAGGGTTAGTGCACTCTGCCACCCCCTGGTCTGGCATGGAACTACCCTCCTTCGAGCCTTTTAGCTGCTTCCCATGTGCATGTGCCTCCCTGACTGTTTGTTCCAACCAGTTTCATAATCATTGAGTCTTTTTAATTAGCTGGTCCTTTTCTTCTCTTTGTCTGCATTCAAAAAGAGTGCAGTAGTGTGAGATTTGCATTTACAACAAATTTAGAAATATTTGTATTTTTGCCATATCTTTGAATGCTTACTATTTTTTAGTCATTTTTCTGTTAATTTGCCTTTTTTTGTCATGTTTGCTTTCTTAATTGTATCCTAATAATGACTCTTAATGAGAAGCAGTGTAGACATCAGGGCAAATGGCATTGAATGCTAAAAAGCTGCAGCTACTTCATTGTCGTACATGCTCACATACTCATAAGTAAGTTTAGAACATTAAAAAGATTTTGACAAGAGCAGGCCAGTTCTAACTGCTTAATTTCTCCAAAATAACATCAAGTCATGTTTTTAAAGTTTCTAAAGTCCTGCCGTCTGCCTCAACTTGGTAACTTATTCCATGAGTCTGTGTGTCTCTGTGTGAAGCTTCCTAATGTTTCTGCAAAATTTACCCTTGACAAGTTTCCAACTGTGCCTCTGGCATCTATATTAACTTAAATAACCGGATAACATGGAAAAAATGAAAATGATTAGGATAATAAAAAAATCTTAATCATGATTAAACAATTACCTCCCTATGACTGTCTATAAATTCTTGTTATGATACAATATACATTTAACACACTCAGTTTTGTAATTTTTGGATTGGATCCAAGAATCAAAGGTTGCTTTGGATGAAAACCTAAAGCCGCAGGTGTCTTCCAGGACTGAATTTGGGACCCTGGTCCACACTGAGTTGGAAGCAGTGACTAAACCAGCACTCTTGTGATATAAAATCCTGTGCTTTAGTTACATGTCGCTATTTTTGGGACAACAAGAATGCTAAATCTTAAATCTGATCAAGACCTAAATGTAACATTATTTCTTAATTTGTTTTACTGAAGTTGATAAAATGGAAGGCACACGTTAATGGAAGATTATAAACACTCCTGACACCCTCTCCTTTGAACCCTTCACATTAACTTAGCTATTCACAGCTGTAGGACAACACCCAAAAGGTCACAATCAATGGAATTATCTTTGTTCCAATATGCCAGTCCCTGATGGACATCTGAGTCCATTTTGTATGTATAAAATACACTCAATGAACAAATAATTAGGAATATTATAGTAATACAGTTTAGTGCCACTTTTTGTTCTCAAGAAAGCCTCAGTTTTTTCATGGCATGGATTTCACAGGATGTTCTAAACATTCATTTGAGATTCTGGTTCATGCAGAAGACAATTGCTATACATATTATTGCAGATCTTGGAGCATTTCCTTTGGGGTTTCGTATGAGTGATGCATGGATGTCATATTAAAATCTTGGGCACCCCTTGGATATTCACACAAGATGCACTAAGATGTTGGATACAAGAACATTTCAGGCATTGTCAGCAGGGAAAATCAGGGCCTTGGCAACAAAAATTAACTGACGACAACCTCTCCAATGGCTATGTCTGTTATAGTAATCAAAATGCTACCCTAGGCGACCGTCTAGTTTGCCTGCATGCTAGAACCAGCCCAGGGTCCATGCTGAGATGATTGCATCATACAGTTTCTGCAGATTTATTAGCTATGAATCTCCTGTTCTACCACATCTCAATGGTGTTTTATTGGATTCAGATTCAGTGACTGAGCTCATTGTCATGTTCATGAAACCAGTTGGAGATGACTTTTGCTTTGTGATATGGTTCATTATCATGTAGGAAGTAGCCAATGGAAGATGGATAAATTGTGCCAATTGTAGGATGCACAATGTCAGCAACAATAACCAAATAAGTTGTGGCTTTCAAGTGGTTATTGATTGGTATTGTGGAAGAAAATAAGCCATAATATTTTAAATTGACTAAAGGAGGTCTTTAATAGCATTAATGCTGATCCAGAACTTAACATTAAAGTTCTGAATACCAGTTAAAATAGTCTCCAGTTTTTGTAGCTTGGAAATTTTCCCCCCACCCTTGTCACCATCAATCTAAGTCAACCCACTTATTTCATACCAACAAGAGTTGGATCAATTCTGGTGACCCTTAGTTAGCAAACATTTATCAGCTTTATTGATTACAGAGATTGTTAATTAATTGTGTTATCAGTAACTACCTTTTCCTTGAAACTCCAAAGTACTCTGTACCTATAAAGATACAGATTTGGTTACAACTTAAAGAAAATAACTAGTATGAAACACTGTTTAATATACATGAAACCCAGTTCATTAGTTATTGCTAAACAACAACATATAAAGTATTTTCCTAGTGATAGATACAATTTCAAACATATATTCTTCAGTATTAAAATATTCCCCACACCATCACACCACTACCACCAGTTTGAAATGTTGACAAAAGGCAGCTTGGATGCATTCATTCGGTTGGTGCTAAATTTTGACCCTGTGTGTCTCAGCAAAAATCGAGATTCATCAGAACAGGCTGTTTTTTCTGTCTTCATCATTGGTGAACCCGTGTCCACCTTTCTCAGTGAGTGAACATCAGCCATTCATTTTTTAACCCAGTTCAGTTAAATTCAGTTTCTTGGAAGGTCTGGTTGTCAGTCGATGAATGAGTCAAGTAAAAGGTGTTAATCCATTACTGGGCACACTCATGCATATGCAGTGTATATATATATATATTCATGGCATTCGTAGTCTGAATCACAATCTGATTGTGTGGGTGGTTACCTACCAGAAGTCGGCTAACATCCGCCACGGTGCCCTCTGTCAGTTGAGAGAAGCAGATCATAGAATGGTTGAAATAGTTTCACTGTCAAATAATGCAAAGAGTACGGGACACGTGTTTTGCCCTAATTCTGGGCTCATCAGGTGTACACACTCACTGCATTCCCCTCTCGGGGAACCAAATATATATATCAATTTTCTAACTGGTTTATTTGTGTATGCCTGATGGAATCTGGTTACTGACCCAGCAATTTTGTTAACTCACCCACATATAGCCAATTCACAGTCACCAAGTCAACTATTCTGAAATCTTTAGCATGCAGATATAAATAAAATAACATTTTTTCTTTCAGTATTTTATTTTGAAAAATCTATTCATCCATTTATTAAACCCACCTAATTCAGGGTTGTTGGAAGTTCGAGCCTGACCAGGCAGCAATGAATGGAAACTTTGTCCATTGAAGGACATATTCATACTCACTCATGAATTTACAGCTTTGGATTTATTATGTAAATTATTCTGATTTTGTCTGAGAAATTCAGATTTACCAGCCCTTGATAAATTCACAGATCAACTGTATTTTACTTAAATCATATGTGTTCAGTACAATATCAAGACTAATTGTTTACAGTTATGGATTAAGGAAAACTGAAGGAGTGCATTTAAAAGTTTGTTGCATAAGAATTTGTACCAATGTAGATATCTAGACGTTCAGCAGAGAGAATATGAATTGTTTCAGGGACCACATAATGGAAATGCATACTTGTAATAAAAGTCAGTTTACTTTTTTTTCTGACTACTTGTCATGCCTATTCTTTCACAAGACTCATCTGCTTCTATGCCCCATTTATCTTTATAGATGATTTTGTTCAGGGTTTGTAATGTGCAAAGTGCATGTAGGCATAATCCATATAAACGATTTATTCTGTCTACAAACGATCCTAATAGTTTTGCTCTTATCACACAGCACATGATTCTTCATGTTGAGGTTTAGCAACTTAGCTTCCGTTCATCTGTTCCTTTTAAGACTGTGTGAGAGATGAGTTATAGATGTATATTTGTTTAATCTGCCTTGTTGTTTTCTTCTTCTGCTAGCATGTCGTTCACTTTGCAGGTGAAACTGTAAATCCTAAATAAGTTTCTATTCTTATGATTAATCACATCCATGGAATTTTGAAGTGATTTGTAGTTTCAAATGTTTAATTTAAAATGAGATGCATGCTGCTGAAAGTTAATTGTATGGTAATGATTTAACAGTACAGATAGGGCCAGGAATATTCCTAGTGTTATTGCAAATTAGAACATCATTGTAGAGATTCATGTGAGAGTCTTATGACGAGGAGTTTTGAGTTTTCCCAACATCTGGTGTAACTTTTATCTTTCAGACTCCTCCAAAAGAGCACAACAGCTATAGAAAATGTTGTAGCATTATTATTTAATTACAAAGCAGTTTACTTAAAGCTCACTTATGACACTCACATATACTAATGCAACCAGATGTCCTAGAATATCTGCACTTGTTTAATACAAATAGCCAGCCACACTAAGTAACCTTCCATATGACTGTGGGCTTCCTTATTCCACAGACTGGGTATAAGGCAAGAAGTAAAACTAGGCATGTGTGGAGTTGTCGAAGGGCATACGTACACTGACTTATAATGGGGAAATTTTAAATTTTTAAATGATGTGCACATCTTTGAGATGTATAAGAAAAATCACAGTAGCCAAGGAAGGGGAAAAAAAAGTCTATGACACAAAGAAAAAGTGTGAATTCCCCACAGACAATGGCCAAGGCAGTTCTAAAGAAACAACCTGCACTTTGTGAACAGAACATCCTCAGAAGTTCATACAGTAAATGATGCTAACACGATGTGCTTAATCACAGCCAGATATTCTCAAGAATTTTTTTGACCTACGGAAGAGGAAAAAAAAATTAGGATTGTGAATTCTTATCAGCTTAAGATTTTTTGGGCTTTAAATATTGGCCCCTAGTGAAATCATCTACTGTATATGGATAACACCAGTCACAGTAGTCCAATTGAATCTGAAAATAAGGATAGTACTTTGCTGATATACATTTTAAATGATAGTTATATTTAAACCATATTCTTCCTAAGAAGTATTATAAATGTAATATGGACGTGCTTGTAGAGTACTTTTTAACCATAGCTGCAGTGGGTCCAACTGTGGACCTCATTTGTAATAAAGGTCCCTTTTTTGAAGACGGTCCAGCCAATATTCTTTTAGAAATAAATGTTTGTTAAGAAAAGCTTTAATTTATGTTATTCTTTATTTCCTCCAAGCAGTCATGTCTGATAAAGCTTACTATAATTCCAGCCAAGGCCTGAAATGAACTTCTCCTTTCATATTGCTCACTTGAACATGACCCAAGAGGTGCTATTACATAATGTGCTCTGCAGATTGTGCTTTGCACATTTATGCTTTGATGGCTGTTTTTAATCTTCCTTCAAATACTGTAGACAATGGCATCTCCCGTAATCTTGATTTAGTTAAGCTACATGGAATTTGGTGTACTTGCATGTGTATGTCCTTACATGCAGTCAGCTGTATTACACAGAGGCAGTAAAACAAGAAATAAAGAGAGAGAATATTCACTAAATTAATAATATCAGGAATTGCTTACGAAAAAAAAAAGTTGATATTTACTGTATTTCTCTCGGAGTTCTGTCTAAACAAAGCAGTATCTATTACACATTGAGTTATATAAAACCAGCAGCTGCTTATCATATTTGTGAAACAGACATTTTAGAAAGGATGTTCATGCATAGAAAATAAAAATCCACCTCAGCTATACTGAAGATTACTAGATAAAGTGTTTTTAAATCCAATTTTTTTCTTTTATTTCCCTGAATTTTTTCTGCTCATTTAATACTGATGAGGGTGCCAAAGCATAATTCAGCAGCAATGGGTACAATTCAGTTTAGTTCAGTTGACCTTATTTTTATATAATGCTGTGGTGCAGCAGCCTCCCAAACTTCAGACACACAAGACACAGCACAACTGTGGTTCAATAAAAGAACTTTTACTCCACCCAGCTCTTAAGAGGACAATTAACACAGCCAATGCACAATTAGAAATATTTGCTCCTCAGTCTCTCTTTTCTCTCTTCCTCCATTCATCTCCCTCCTGTCAGTGTTACCGTCTTTCCTCCTACCTTTGACTCGCCGGGATGTGGCAGGCCGGTTCTTTTTATCTCAGACCCGGGAGTACTTCCGGCATAGCCAATTGGAGAACATCACTTTCCCACTGAGTTATAGAAGGAGGATTGACACTTTTCCATGCACGTCATTTGTTAAGGGGTATTACATTTTTCATACCAAACTGTTAACCTATCTGTTATTATTCCAGATTTCATTTTTCAGGCACTAGGAGTGATTTTGAATCCATGATATCTGAGAGATTTACAACACTTTTTGTCTCAAATGGTTTAAGTGTAGGGCAATCACAAAACATACAGTATGATCTAGCGATGTAGACACTTGATTACATCAATCAGTAGTTGGATTTTGCCCTTGATGTATTTTAGACAATTTTTAAATAAGATATACTGAATTATGGCATGCTTGGTGCATATTGAACTGTAATGTGTTTTATGACTGTATGGATTTCATTCCTTTATTGACATTTTATTTGAAGATTCTTTGCCCATCATTCCCTAAGATTAGTAAAGGATAAATTCTCCAATATTTTCATTTTATTTATTCTGAGGATGATATCTGAATTTTCATCCACACTACCCAGTAGTGCTGCAGGAGTAACAGATTGTGAAATGTGCAAGAAATTGGGTAGGTTGCTTTTAACATCTTCTAATTTTTTAATAGAAAATTTTAGAAAAAAGGTTACAGGTTAATTGATTCATTAATTAATGAGAAATTTGTGAGAAATTGTAAGGTGCAGGCAGAGCTTTGATGGAATTTGTATTTTAGTATGGCGGAATGTGAGGATCAAAGTGGAACTTCACTTTACTTATGATCATAAAATGCATGTATATATACGGTATAAATATATAAACTGGTTCATTTATATATTGTCACACACGTGTGAATAGGAGGCAGCTGAAGGGCTTGGAGAATAATGGTAATGCATCTGCCCAGGGGGTGGCGGGGTGCACTAAAACTCTAAGTTCCCTGTAGACCTTTCCCGGGAAATCCCACCAGGAGCCACTGCCTCAACTCGGGACACGGCACTTCCGGTCCCGAGGACGACATCACTTCCGATCCCGGCCCCGAGGATGACATCACTTCCCCCAGACTTCCTATAAAGCCTCACTCCCTTCCTCTGGAATTCAGTTCTGTTTTGGACTCTGTCTTATAAACTTGACTTACACTCAAACTTTTACTTTTTGCAGCCAGGATACAGATTATATTGGTGGCTGCCCCAAACCTTTGCCATGTCTTTTCTTATCACAATATATATATATATATACTAGATTGAAATACCCAGCGTTGCCCAGGAGCAAAATAGTTTGTTTTTTTTTTTAATTGTTTGAGAAAAATATAATTAAAAAAACACAACTTTAAAAATAAAAATAAATTAACAAACAATGAAGACTAATTTAGTTGATGCTTGGAACCAGCCGACTCTATTTAATTTCAAAAGCAACAGGCGCGTGGTGGTGCTCAAACATAAAAAATGCTGGCAGTCACCTCCAGTTTGCCCTCTGGTGGTCATTCTAAGTGTCAACTGGATGATAAAATGCATACAAGATCGCAAGATCACCCCCCACCCCACCCAGAAGGGGGAGGGTTAGGGTTGATTTCACCCTACAGTATTTTTAGTCGACCAATGAGAGAGATGTGTGCCAAGTTTCATGAAAATCGCTCCAGCCGTTTGGAAATCATGCTGGAACATACACACACACACATACATTGACTTTTATATAAATATACTGTATATATCTATAATAATAAAAGGCAAAGCCCTCACTGACTGATTCACTCACTCACTGACTGACTGACTCACTCATCACTAATTGTCCAACTTCCCGTGTAGGTGGAAGGCTGAAATTTGGCAGGCTCATTCCTTACAGCTTACTTACAAAAGTTAGGCAGGTTTCATTTCGAAATTCAAAGCGTAACGGTCATAACTGGAACCTCTTTTTTGGCCATATACAGTAATGGACTGCAACTCACAGGCCGTGGGAGGCGGGGTTGCGTATCGCGTCATCACGCCTCCCACGTAATCACGTGAACTGACTGTGAAGGAGAAAGGACGGCCTTATATGGCGTTCGTTTATAAAACAGCGGACAGGCGACGTCAGCGCAAGAGGCGAAGCCACCGTTTAAAAAGGTTTACTTTTCTTCTTAATAAAAATTTTAAAGCAGTACTTCGCCACTGCGAAGCGCGGGTATTTTGATATATATCAAAATATATCGCGTCATCACGCCTCCCACGTAAGCACGTGAACTGACCCGCTGCCGTTTGCAATGCCATATTCGCGAGATACAAGTTTAATGAGAAGACACGAGGTATAAACGACAGTTTGGATCACATTGTAACAGAGTTAATATTGCTGTAGCGAGAAACTTTTAACTGCCGGGTCTTAGCTAACATTAAATAAACCCGTGGACATCGCAACATCACACAAGAGACCGGCTCACGTGAAGTGACTGAACGCAGCAGGAGTGATCACTTCGATGAATCAAACCTGTTTAAAAAAACACATTACACAATTGATAAGGTACGAAAACATAATGAAAAAAAGCATGGTATAAACCATAACTTTAAATTAAGTTTATAGAAACGCTCCTGCTACCGTTTGCAATACCATATTAGCCCCTGCGAAGCGCGGGGATTTTGCTATATATATTAAACTATTTCAGCCATTCTATGATCTGCTTCTCGCAACTGAAAGAGGGCACCGTGGCAGAAGTTAGCCGGCTTGCTGACCAACCACAAGCGTTACCTGGTAGGTAACCACCCATACAATCAGATTGTGAATCAGACTACGAATGCCTGCAATGTAATTACCCCGATCTATATGCTGTCAAATGAACGAACCACACGCCGCGGCACAACGTTAGGGGCTTCGCCTCTACGTCCGAGGTTCAATTCCCGTAAGGAAGTGCAGTGAGTGTGTACGCCTGATGAGCCCACAATTACGGCGAAACACGTGTCGCGTACTATGCATCTTCAAAGCACGGTGTAAACCGTAAGTTTAAATTGAGTTTATAGAAACGCTCCAGCTGCCGTTTGCAATACCATATTTGCGAGATACAAGTTTAATGAGAAGACACGAGGTATAAACGAGACTTTGTAACAGAGTTCAAATTGCTGGAGCGAGAAACTTTTAACTGCCGGGTCATGTCGCGTGTTCTCGGGTAGGTACACCAAAAAATGTGTACATTTATGCATGTAATGGGCAAACAAAAAATGTACTATACCCGAAAGCACTGCAGTAGTACTCAATGTATCTTTACTTCTTAAATGTTAATGTTTTACTATTTAATAATTTATACGCTTCTTATATGTTGTTCAAATTCTTTTATCAAAATACCAGTCACTGCACGATAACGTGGAGTGAATACACTTCACATGACCATTCATGTTATTTATCCTCTTTCTCTGTACGTTTACCATTCGTTTGCTCAGAGGTTGATGCGCTTGCTGCTTAATGAGCAGCTCTTCACCCTAGCATCCCGTTAAAACTGATTAAGTTAGTTTTTGTGTTGCGATAACTTAGTACGGTGCGCACAGCTGTGAGTTGATTCTACAATAAAATAAAATAAAGATAAAAAGAGTAATAAAAGAGTAATAAAATCATCACCCTGAAAGCGAATAGTACACGTGACGTAGTATGTATATATGTATATATATGTATATATGTATATATATATGTATATATATGTATATATATATGTATATATATATATATATATATATAGATACATACATATATATATACATATATATATACATATATATATATATATATATATATATATGTATGTGTATATATATATGTATGTGTATATATATATATATATATATATATATATATATGATAGCAACACTCATAACAATGACAACACAATTACATTGACAATCATGTTACGTTATTTTTAAAGTGTTTCCTTTTCTTTTTCATAACCTCTTTAACACACTACTTCTCCGCTGCGAAGCGTGGGTATTTTGCTAGTATATATATATATATAGGTTCAGATGCATTGGTCTGAACACATCCATTCAGGTATATACATTGGCTGAAATACATTGGTTTGGATATATATATTGGTTTAGATTTATATATTGATTTAAATAGATTTGTTTAGATATATGCATCTGTTCAGATAAATACATTGATTGAGATACATCCGTTTGAATATATAGTTCAACTCAGATATGTACATCGACTTGAATAAAACAGTTGGTATTTACAGGGCAGACACAACATGGCCACCTAAGTGTAACATCTGAGTTTCGCTTCATCATTGCCTCAACAGTGTTGTCATTATTATACATATTTTATATAAGAAACATATACCTGTCAAGCACGTTTTACTTCACAAGCTGTCTTGGTTGGGGGTCCTCAATTCCAAAGCACTTTTCTTTCATTATTTAAAACACTTGCACAGATTCTCGCCTCCTCACCCTACTCCATGACTTCTTGCATTATCATATTAGTTTAAATGCATATGACTTATGAGTACAATTTATTTAAGTATCCAGTATGTAAAAGAAAAAATCAGTGTAAATGGTTCTGCTATTTAATAATTATTCTTCCTTTACCTAAAAATTGGGAAAGGTAATAAATATTTGAATTTTCAAATGGAATATTGGTTGTTTTCCATAGTTAGTTTGGCATGTTCATTAGTGATATGCTTTTGTTCATTTTATATGATGTCTCACTTAGACTTGATGGCCCTTGACAAAGGAATAAATATGTCAGTATCTCTATATACAGTATTTAATCATGAGGTTTATCTAATACAGAACTCAAAGTTTTAGATATGTTTTAATTTAATTTAATTTAGTTATACAGTGATCCCTCGCTATATCGCGCTTCGCCTTTCGCGGCTTCACTCTATCGCGGATTTTATATGTAAGCATATTTAAATATATTTCGCGGATTTTTTGCTGGTTCGCGGATTTCTGAGGACAATGGGTCTTTTAATTTCTGGTACATGCTTCCTCAGTTGGTTTGCCCAGTTGATTTCATACAAGGGACGCTATTGGCAGATGGCTGAGAAGCTACCCAACTTACTTTCTCTCTCTCTCTCTCTCTTGCGCTGACGTAGGGGGGTGTGAGCAGGGGGGCTGTTCGCACACCTAGACGATAGGGACGCTCGTCTAAAAATGCTGAAAGATTATCTTCACGTTGCTACCTTCTGTGTGCAGCTGATTCGCATACTTAAAAGCTCAAAGGGCACGTATTGATTTTTGACTTTGTTTTTCTCTGGCTCTCTCTCTCTCCCTGCTCCTGACGGAGGGGGTGTAAGCTGCCGCCTTCAACAGCTTTTGTACCGGCGGTGCTTCGCATACTTAAAAGCCAAACAGCCCTATTGATTTTTGACTGCTTGCTTTGTTCTCTCTCTCTCTCTCCTGATGCGCACTCCTTTGAAAAGGAAGATATGTTTGCATTCTTTTAATTGTGAGACAGAACTGTCATCTCTGTCTTGTCATGGAGCACAGTTTAAACTTTTGAAAAAGAGACAAATGTTTGTTTGCAGTGTTTGAATAACGTTCCTGTCTCTCTACAACCTCCTGTGTTTCTGCGCAAATCTGTGACCCAAGCATGACAATATAAAAATAACCATATAAACATATGGTTTCTACTTCGGGGATTTTCTTATTTCGCGGGTGGCTCTGGAACGCAACCCCCGCGATGGAGGAGGGATTACTGTAATGTAGTTTTTGCTGCTCACACTGCAAAAGTTGAAAAACAAAGAAGAAAGCTCTCCTCCTTCAAGTCCTGCAGTTTTCAGCTTGTTTACCATTCCCTTTGATTGAGATTATGTCTCAGCAGAACGGTCCTCTACTGGACTCTGTAGGGATTATGTCCCACTGTATAAGTCCCTTCCATATAAACCGAAGCTTGTCACACATAACTGTCCTCCCTCCTTCCACCTGCTTCCCTCTGCGCTCCCGCGCGAGCGGCCCACCCAGCGCCCCAGGGACATCGGGACAGGCTTCAGTTTATACGGAAGGGACTTGTACAGTGGGACATAATCCCTACGGAGTCCAGTAGAGGACCGTTCTGCTGTCACAGATTGTGAGGCTGGCTTAGATCTTACTTGAGCTATTAGCTCGTCCATGGAATGAAAGTCTCCCCAGACCGGCTGGGCAAAATTATTGGGAAGACCTTTAAGTAAAATAAAGCAGGCCACCTGCTGCACAATTTGCCTTGTGTTTAATTCAAATGGCTTCAGCCATTGAGCCACTAGCTCCTAGAAAGCCCAAGCTTGCTCCCGGGTTATCTCTCCGGATCATATTCCCAAGCTTGTAGGTGTTTTACCTGCTGGTCTGGGGATAGCCCATATGTCTCTGGGACCTTGGTCCCAACAGGCGGCTCAGTCCTCTCCTCTGAGAGAACATAGTAAGGCCTTTTCGTTTTCCCCCCAGGAACCAGCCCATGTTGGTGGGTCTCCTCCACATTCTCCCTGTGTAGGACTAGGGCTCGTTGTCCCTTGTTGGGAGCGAAGCCTGCACCGTGCCGCTCCGGACCGCTGAGCACGCCACCCACCCGGAAACACGGCCCCGGTTTCTTCTGGGAAAGTCTTATCCTGCCGGCTACGCCACTGTAACAAGAATGAGTCAGAGCCATCATAAAGAGTTGGGGCAGCCACCCGTATAATATGCTCAGCTGCAAAATTGCTTCTTTTTTGTACACGATGTGTATAGATCAGAGTCCAGAACAGAACTGTCTGTACTGAGGCAAGATGGCAGTTTTAAAGGCCTGGAAAAGAAATGACGTCAACGTTGCAGGAACTGGGAGTGGCATCCTTGTGCCCGGAAGTGACGTCATCCTTGGGGCCGGCAAGAGGCGGGATTTCCCGGGAAAGGTCTGCAAGGAACTGAGAGAGATAGTCAGTACACTCCGCCGCCCCCTGGCCTGGCGTAGAATTACTAGTGTTTAGGCCCTTCAGCTGTTTCCCATATGCACCTGTGTGACAGTTGTAAATATTATTTTACTCCCCCTTAATAAAAAGATAAGTGTCAATGTGTCACACCAGTTGCTATGGCACATCACAAACATTAACATCTTTTTTTAACGAATCCTATACCAAATGACCTATAATAGAGACCTATGCATTACATTTTCCATTGCAGCAGATGGCACATCACAGACATTTGTAGTAATACATTTTATTACTACAAATGTTTGTGATGTCCCATTTGTTGGAAAGACAAATGTAATGCGTTTTATTACTACATGCATTAAAAATATATTTCAATAGATGGTGCGCTGCAAATGTTAACACTGAGGAATACGTTGATTACTAGAGTTCAACCAGTCTAAGATGAGAGACTATGCTTTGTTAATTTAACTAATAAACATAATTAAAAATGTAGATCTTGCCAAAACAATACAAAATTTCAGTTATCCCGATGGAAGCATAATAAAGGAAGCATTATTTTATTCTGAATATGAAACTGTTTGAATTAAAAGATACTAAATATAATATACTCTATGTATTCAAAATCCTAAGCCTAAAAGTGCAACAATTTTATGTGACTTTTTATGTCACGTTTTTTGTCATGCTTTAAATTGGGCTTATTTAAAAACCTACATATTTATGTTTGGTATCATTCTTTTTATAATTTATCGAATGTTAATGTGATGTAGTTAAATTTTCAGATTCTTATTCCGTTTTTAAATTATAAACTACAAAATATCAAGAACTGTCCTCTCACGAGATGGGACTTTGTGCCAAAAGATTTAACCATGCCCGGGGCCAGAAATAAAACACAAGCAGTGGGACAGCTGCTGTACAGGCTTTCAAATGTTAAAGTACCACACGAGATACAAATCACGAAGCACAGCAGCAGCAGTAATCCAGCAGCTGATTGAACAAAGAGGAGGTAAAAAAAAAAAAAACTGCATTTGTTTCCCATTGTATCACTGTTTAAGAGGGGGTTTCGGAGGAGCAGCCGCCTCTTGTTGAAGTGTGTGAAGCCTCCCTCTTCACAACGCAAGCAGCAGAGACATGAAGTGGCTGGCGAGCAAAGCAAGCAGGGGGAAACCCCCTAGCATAATATAATAAAAGATATTAAAAGAAAAGTGTTCAGTCACATGATAGAAGGGCCTTTTGTAAACATCTAAGGGAATATCAGAATAGTGCCTATAGATGGCAAACTCATATTAAGAGAGTTAATTTTCTGAATTTTTTTGATACATTGTATTTTTAAATTTTTAATGGATACATAATATAGCATTTTTCATCCCTACTTATTAAAAATTGACTGCCAGACTCACTCTATCTGGAATATTATCTTCTTATTTGTACTTGTTGTCTCCAGAAAATTAACCATTCCATACTATTAACACATTTGATATATATATATATATATATATATATATATATATATATATATATATATATATATATATATATATATTATATATATATACAAAAACACAAATTGACACTCTCTGTCACATACAAATTATGAACAAAGTTTTTTCTTTATTCCTTTATTAAAAGGACATTTAAATATGAGTATTATTTATATAATAGGTATGGCGTAGCTGTTTGCTTCAACATTTGCTCATGTCAATAATAATGTTTAAGTAAATATGTAAAATTTACAGCACTTTCCACTTGCTAATACCATCCTTCAAGATTTTGACTATCTTTGTCTTTCCAATTGTTATGAACTAGTATCACCAGTGAATTTAATAAGTATTTTAAAACTTTGTTAAATTAGTTGCATATCTGTAAAAGGTATGATAAGGTAACCAACTTCTATAGGCATTCAACTAGTTCAACAGAGACAAGTACATTCACACTCATCCTGAGCCAGTTTTGAGTCAACAGCTGACCAGACATGTACAGTATGTTTCCAAAGTCAAAAAAAAAATAGAATGCATAGAAATAAAAACGTTCAGTGTGGAGTGAATGTGTAAATCGAACCCAATCTGTTCCTAGATCCCTGTAACCAAATCGTGGTACCACCCTACATTGCAAATGTTTTTTTAAAACTGTAACTACTGACTATTCATTGATTAATCACAAAACCTTGTGCGCAGTATTGCAATAAATGGATTCATGCTATAAGGGATTTCTTTCACTTTAGATTTATGGCATTGCTTAAATACTGTTAATTCTACTGTACAGTAAGTATTTTGTAAATTAATTTGTCACACGGCACGCTTTGCAGCATTAATTAAGCATTACACAGTTAATTGAATACATTCCAGTGACATAAACCAAACTTGGTGGTAAATGATCAACTCTAACTACTAAACTAGGGCTTTCTCTCGATGGATGAACTATGCATTTTACTACCATGGAGAAAAATGAACACTAGTTTGTTGAAAGCTTGACCATTTCTTTACCTCCCACCATTTAAGCATTTATGTTTAAGAAGTTTACCACTCAAAGCAGATCACTCAATACGGATATTGTGCTGGCCTTCTCTAACACACTGCTGCTGACAATCCGGTATATTGGGAGCACATCCTTCACAAAAAGTTTTGATTCTCATAATGTATGAGGTCAGAAAACAGAATAGTATCCAATCTCACATCATGGATAGATAGATTTTATATTCCTATGTACTATTCCCATTGCCTTGCAGTTATTTTTCTTCAAATTGCAAACATACTTATCAGAAAATTATTCTTTGTTTTGCCATTTTGTTTCATACTAAAATTTTTTCTGTTTCGTTCTATCTAAAAGGAGTTTGCCAATACACTTACCATAGGGAGGTAAAAAAATTGTTTGTATTCTGCAACTGCCGCCGCCCACCTAATTCTTGCATTTCCTTCCTGATAAACAGATGCAATCATAGTAAGGGCAAGGGCGGAATGGAATCCTGGCAAGGCTGAACTATTTTATCAGGCTTCTAGATTTAAATTCATTTGTGTAAAAGATTAAAAAACAAAGAGCTTTTGCCGCAAGGTTTCTGAGAAAAACAGAAATAGATTAAATTCATGCCTTCATTTCCAAATAAGAAAATAACAAGCCAGGTTTCCATTTTTTCCATTTGTACTATTCATCTGTTTTAACATCTTAGCCCCTTTGATTCTTGTAAAGAATTGCTCTGTATAACCCTTAAGTCAAATAAGAATTGAAAACTTTTTTTAACTCATTTTCATGGGATTATGTCTTTGCCATGCGCACATCCATCTGACTGTCTGTTTGTCAGTGCATGCAATAGCTCAAGAATCAATGAACAAGTCTCAGTTTTTTCTTGGTTTTCAGTTTCAGGGTTGTGTGCCTGTTTTTGTCTGCACACCTTTTTTGTTGCTTAGTTTCTTAAGAAATTCAAGAGAGTATAGTCTGCTCATAGCCTTCAAGCAATGCTTCTTCTAATACACCTCCATAATAAAAATGGTTGTTAATGGTCATATACTGGGTTCGAATCTGTGAGGCCCTTTTACAGAATGTCTTTCTTGTGTTACTTGCTTAGTCTATTATAGGCAACTTTTCAGGTCAGAGTTTTGCGTACCCTGTCACTCCAAAGATTTGTCCATACTGGCATGTAGCTTTCTGCTTTGGGTGACACAATATTGGGGTTCATTTATACTTCCCTCACCAGTATGAACACATAGGATTGCAGAGGAAAAAATACTTAATGTCCAATGATGGCTTAAGAGCATTCAGTGTATTTAGCGTGCAAAAGTTCGCTGACGACACTGCTATCGTGGGCTGTATCAGGAGTGGGCAGGAGGAGGAGTACAGGAACCTAATCAAGGACTTTGTTAAATGGTGCGACTCAAACCACCTACACCTGAACACCGGCAAAACCAAGGAGCTGGTGGTGGATTTTAGGAGGATCAGGCCCCTCATGGACCCCGTGATCATCAGAGGTGACTGTACAGAGAGTACAGACCTATAAATACCTGGGAGTTCAGGTGGATGATAAATTGGACTGGACTGCCTATACTTATGCTCTGTGCAAGAGAGGACAGAGCCGACTATACTTCCTTAGAAGGCTGGCATCTTTCAACATCTGCAATAAGATGCTGCAGATGTTCTATCAGACGGTTGTAGCAAGCGCCCTCTTCTACGCGGTGGTGTGCTGGGGAGGCAGCATAAAGAAGAGGGACAACTCACGCCTGGACACACTGGTGAGGAAGGCAAGCTCTATTGTAGGCACGGAGCTGGACAATCTGACATCTGTGGTAGAGCGACGTGCACTGAGCAGGCTCCTGTCAATCATGGAGAATCCACTGCATCCACTAAACAGTATCATCTCCAGACAGAGGAGCAGCTTCAGTGACAGACTGCTGTCACTGTCCTGCTCCACTGACAGACTGAGGAGATCGTTCCTCCCCCACACTATGCGACTCTTCAATTCCATTGGGGGTACAATGTTATGGACTGTTATACCTGCCTTACACTCTCCACCTTGCACTTTTTAACTTGCACTGCGCTTTTATTGCTCTTTAAGTAATATTGTTTTTATCAGTATGCTGCTGCTGGAGTATGTGAATTTCCCCTTGGGGATTAATAAAGTCTATCTATCTATCTATCTATCTATCTATCTATCTATCTATCTATCTATCTATCTATCTATCTATCTATCTATCTATCTATCTATCTATCTATCTATCTATCTCCCCGACCAACAGGTAGTGTCTGGATTATTCCCAAGGGATCTTTTGTAATTTACAGCATAATATCAATTTGCGAAATTAATATAGAACTGTACATGTGTTTTTAATATGTTCATATTACAGTAACACTTTTTATGTGTTTTTAATCATTCTTTAAAACCATAAGGAAGCAAATTTTGTCCCTTCATAAAGCAATTACTGAATTTGCTGGACAATATTTTGATTGTGATTAACAATTTGCCATATGGCTTTCACTGCTGAAAGTCATCTCTGCCCTCAGAGACCATCTGTTTTTTAAACTCCCTGATCTTTCACATTGACAGCCTTAACAGTTTCCATTCGATTAATGTAAAAAGAAAAAAAAAATCAGCATTATGATAGGGAATGCCTTCCATGCAGGACTGTAATAAAATATATTGCACTTGCTCAGTAAATAAGATCTTTGTGGTTTCTAAAAATGGTACATAAAAATCAATTATTTATGAATTACATTTTAAATGCTTATAGCCAACATGTACTGAAGGTCACCTTACTGCAGAAACTCATTCAAGACCTAATGGGATTAAAGGTCAGCCGCGACTTCAGAGTGTAAGTCAAGCATCTTCACACTCAGCAAGTCTTTAGATGGCACATTATTGTATTCTGGAAGAGTTGTGCAAAACCAGAAGTCTTTCGATTATGTATTTCTACCACTCTAGCAGATAGTAATTGTATTAAGTCATCAAGGTGAGCTTAGCATTATGCACTATAAAGGAAAATATGTAAGATTACAGCAGAAGATTTAGATAATCTTTTTTTTCAGCTCATTTATTTATTTTAACTTAGCGATAAGTGCATTGAGACAAGACTTGAAGAATTCTTTGTTCACCTGTTTCTCTTTGCACAGTGAAAAGGTCTTCCACTTTCTGTAAAATAGTATTATGTTATTCTAATCTGGGCACGGCATGTAGCATAGTGGTGCTCCTGAGTTTGGGTGCACCTGTCAGCCTGGTTACTGTTCGCTTGCACTCTTCACATTCTCTGTGTCATGATTAGCAGCTCTTTGTGAAATTTTTCTGAAGATACTAAAACTTTTCTTTTTCACCTGTTAGCTTGTTTCTCTTGGATTTTGAACTTTTAAATTCACTTTTGTTTTGTTTTCAGACGTATTATTTTATTTTATTGTCATGTTTGCAATTTATTGTTGTGCCATTTACTTTTCTAACAAGTGGCACCATTTTGGGTGACTGATGCCATGACACAGCTGCTTGTTGGTAAAGGGAAGGCCCCGGACGTTATTAACACTATTTGAGCTGGTGCGTCAAACAGATCCACGTCCAAGTTTGTGGATTTTTAAGCAAAAGTTTTTTGTGTGTATATTGGTTCATTTTCGTTGGTTTACAGAATTTTTTCAGGTCTGAAATTTGGTTGCATATTTACTTAGTTACATAATTATTATCCTACCCCAGTTTTTACCCCCACTTGTCTTTAGGCTTTCGTTATTATCTCCTGATCCTTGAATGTGTGTCCACAGTTCTACCACTTTTTCATCCTGTAGCAGTAAACTCTTTGTATCTGTCTGACATTTCTATGGGTTTAGCAGTTTTCCCTCACAAAAAGTGTGATTACAGTTGTTTCATCTGTGAATCTGAATCAGTATGAGTGATTTTAGGTGTGGAGATAATTTTATTTTGTAGTGTCAAGTTGGCTGGTCTTCTGGGATTGGCACAGGATTATATCTGCAAAAATAAAAAAAACAGGGTTCAGTTAATTTACCATATATGCTCCAATAAACGCAGAGTCTCTTATTGTTGCTGGTCTCTAATAAGCACCAGGCTTCAGAGGGGACGCGGCCAAATAGTAGCCGGTCTCTAACAGTAGCCGGGTCTTTGATATTTGCCTACTAGCACACATTGTAAGCGTCTGTATCTTTATAGACGTGTGTAATACATGTGCATGTCAGCACATTGCATATATAAGAAATACGGATATACCGGTTTCTAAAACTGTCTCATTTTGCAAGAAGCAGTGCACGAGGATGGTGCCGGTTGTGGGTCAGCAGAGTTTACCATAGCAGTTTTTTCACCTATACGGTCGTGTCGATCTACGGTACATTCCAAAATGCTGCCGAAACTGTCATTTGACATTGCCTTTAAGATTTGTGCGGTGGAATACGCGAAAGAAACTTCTGGTGAAGCTGCCGCTCGTCATTATGGTGTTAATCTGAAAAGAATCAGAGAATGGAAGAAACAATATGAGAGTCTTGTGTCTGCAAAACTGGACAAAGGTGCAAGCAGAAAGTGGTTAGAAGGAGGAGGAACCAAGAAAGTTAGTGAAGAACTTGAAGACCATGGATTGTCCTGGCTTCTCGAGCAGCGGCGAAAATCCGTCCGCATTTCCAGAAAGATGATTCGTGAACGAGCAAAACTGATTTTCAATACAGAGATCGATGAAGAATCCAAGAGAAAGGAGACTTTTGTTGCGAGTTCCGGCTGGTTGCAAAAATTTATGGAGCGTAATTCGTTATCTGTCAGACGAAAAACAACTGTGGCTCAAAAAGATCCAAATAAACTGATTGACAAAGTTTTTTCTTTTGTGATGTGGATTTCTCAGTTGCGGATGACCAAAGGTATCCGAGAATGCAACATTATTGGAATTGATTAGACGTCAGTTTGGTTTGACATGCTGGGTGAGACAACCGTTCATCCCAGCGGAGCAAAAACAGTCTCTATCAAAACTACTGGCCATGAGAAAGATCATTTTACATTAGTTCTTGCGACCAAGGGTGATGGAACCAAGATGAAGCCATTCATAATATTTAGACGCGGAATACGAGAAGTGAGTAGGCTGCAGCAAGATGTTCAACTTCAAGGAGCCGTCATAACATGTTCCCAAAACGGATGGATGAACGAAGATCTCACAATCCAATGGCAGCAAAAAGTTTGTGGGAAATTTTCATTCCACAAGAGACTTTTGGTTTGGGACTCTTATCGTTGCCATATCAGTGCAAACATTAAACGGGAGCTCAAAAAGTACAACATGGACACAACAGTCATTCCAGGAGGTTGCACAAAATATGTGCAGCCAGCAGACGTTTCATGGAACAAATCTTTCAAGGACAAGATCAGAGCATTCTATGAAAATTGGATGGCAGGTGACAATGACAAAGAACTCACACGAGGCGGAAATTTACGTGCACCTTCACAACGTCTGATGGTGACATGGATCATGTCTGCATGGGATGAAATCTCAAATGAAATGATTCGGGAATCTTTCAAAAATTGTGGCATCACCAATTCTACTGATGCCAGTGAGGATTCATTAATTCATTGCCTCAAAGAAAATCAGCCGTGTTTTGAAGGAAGAGAGAAATTGTTGGCGGTAAGAATTCAAAGCGTCATGACAAACCAGGAAGAAGAGGAAGACGATAGTGAACTGGACAACAATGAAGCTGTCATTGCGGATTTGGACAACGAATAGCAGCGAAAGGTACAGAAAGACATTGCCGTTTATCTTTAACAGTCTTATGCAGCATGTGAAATTCAAATAAAGTAGCTGTTTGTAATATTAGCCGATATTTTTGTGTACCTACCTGTACAGACATGCGCGAAAAAATATTGCGTTCTGAAGGTTTTTGTTAATAATGGCTGGTCTCTAATAGCAGCCAGTCTCTATGAAGCTCCAGGAGCCGAGGCTAGTTTTGCAAATAAACGCCGGGGGCCTCTATTGGAGCATATACGGTATATACTAATGTAAAACTCTGCTCCCTCCTCTTGAGCATTAATAACCACTCTGGTAAATGTAATGCTCATTTTATTTACTTTTTTGCTTTTTTGTCCCTCAAAACACACAAGGCACATCTTTGATTCAAATCCCACTAGAGGACTATACACTTAGAGCAGGAGGAATTATAAATAAAACATTTTTTTCAAATCAGAGTTTGTGTGTATCCATTGAGTTAACTACATCCAGACCAGAATGTTTTGTAACTAGAAGAAAGTGTGGCATCCATTGCAATAAGTTATTTTTTTTCTTTACCTGGCAACAAAGTCTTTTTTATGCATTTCCAAATGAGCTCTGTTAACAATCTCTTGTTTGGTAACAATGATAGCTACAATATGCATTTACTAATGCTTCTTTTTAATGGTCTGTTGCATGAGGTGTATTTCTACATACCCTAGGCTGTCTTCTTTTAAATAAATCATAAGTCTCCATGTTGTCTGCTCTCTTTCATTAGTAAAATATGCAATTTCCATATGTTGTGATGGAAACCGGGGTGTCACAAATGAGTGAATCTGCGTTTATCAAAGATACCCCCTTTTTCGTGCCACATACAATAAGTGAAAGACTCATTACCATTGGATAACTGAGTTTCAGACCTTTTCAATGATATTAGTTGTCAATGATTGGTTACTTGCACTAAATGTTATAGCCATGCATAAAAGACACAGGAAATAAATTGCTTATGCACATTTTTACACATTGTTATACACAAGCTCACATGAGACAAGTGCAGATTGTTTAGTTGGTGTGAAATGTAGTAAGACTTGTAGTTTTTATTAGGGAACAAACTTTTCCATCTACAACTTTGTGTACCCACTCAAAGTTTCCATTGAAAAGCCCTTTGATTGAATGTCACAGGCCATGCTTACTTTCATGGGGGACCAAGTTGATTGTAATTTGATCACACTGTGCCACACTGCTGCCCACAGTTTCACTTGGGGACTTCTGTCTTCACCCTCAGCCCACTCCCCCTTCTCCCCATTGGCTTTCAATGAATCACGCTGTACAAACTTTCACAGGGGATCTCTCCTCGATTGAATCTGTTTTTATAGCCGGCGTGCCATATAACTCCTTGTAGTTACTGTAATAAGTGTATATGTTTAAGATGTCACTGTGCTGTGTACAAATATTTTATAAATCTACTTTTCTTCTTAGTCACATGCACAGCTAATACAAAGCCAGATTTAGTACAGAGCACATCATTTAGAACTGCTAGGCAAGCAATAGAAGACAAGACAGGGACAACTGCAAAATGGGCAGTCAGACTGATGACCATTGTATGTTATTTTTGTGTGTCAAAGTCAGCATGAAACTGTATCCTCTTTGCCTTGTTTGGAATGGCATGATTCACCGAAGTGGGGGCCTGCACATGAAGAAAGAGTATAAAGCCTTTGAACATTGCCCGGCACACCTTTGAAGCCGACGGATGGATGGGAGATACCATCATCTGATCCTGAAAATCCTACCATGCAGCGACGAAAATGGCAGACTTTACACATCAGGCCCCCACTCCCGAACTAGGTTCTTGTCATGGCTTCCTTCGTCTGTTATGCTGCGTAAGCCGTCATTAAAGAAAGCTAAGCTATTTCTCCTATGTGATTTCTTACCGCCGTATCACGAAGGGAGGGGTATTGCCTTTTTGTATTATATATACAGTACTGTGCAAAAGTTTTAGGCAGGTGTGAAAAAATGCTGTAAACAAAGAATGCTTTCAGAAATATAAATAATGATTGTTTATTGTTATCAATTTACAAAATGCAAAGTGAGCAAACAAAAGAAAAATCTAAATTTATAATAATAAAAGGCAAAGCCCTCACTGACTGATTCACTCACTCACTGACTGACTGACTCACTCATCACTAATTGTCCAACTTCCCGTGTAGGTGGAAGGCTGAAATTTGGCAGGCTCATTCCTTACAGCTTACTTACAAAAGTTAGGCAGGTTTCATTTCAAAATTATACGCGTAATGGTCATAACTGGAACCTCTTTTTTGTCCATATACTGTAATGGAAGGCAGCAAGATGGCCGTAGGAGACTGAGTTGCGTGTCGCGTCATCACGCCTCCCACGTAATCATGTGAACGGACTGTGAACTCAGTACGTAGAAAAGAAGGAGGAGCCCCAAAGAGCGCTGAAGAAAACATTCATTACACAATTGATAAGGCAGCGAAACAATAAGAAGCGAGTGAGTGACGCATACAAGCATCTTCATAACACACGAGGTATAAAAAAGCACGGTGTAAACCGTAAGTCTAAATTAACTTTATAGAAACGCTCCCGCTACCGTTTGCAATACCATATTCGCGAGATACAAGTTTAATGAGAAGACACGAGGTATAAAAAAGCACGGTGTAAACCGTAACCTTAAATTAACTTTATAGAAACGCTCCCGCTGCCGTTTGCAATGCCATATTCGCGAGATACAAGTTTAATGAGAAGACACGAGGTATAAACGAGAGTTTGCATCACTTTATAACAGAGTTAAAATTGCTGTAGCGAGAAACTTTTAACTGCCGGGTCTTAGCTAACATTAAATAAACCCGTAGACATCGCAACATCACACAAGAGAGCGGCTCACGTGAAGTGACTGAACGCAGCAGGAGTCATCACTTCCATGAATCAAACCTGTTCAAAAAACACATTACACAATTGATAAGGTAGGAAAAGAATATGAAACAAAGCACGGTATAAACCGTAACTTTAAATTAAGTTTATAGAAACGCTGCCGTTTGCAATACCATATTCGCCCCTGCGAAGCGCGGTGATTTTGCTATATATATTAAACTATTTCAACCATTGTATGATCTGCTTCTCGCAACTGAAAGAGGGCACTGTGGCAGAAGTTAGGCGACTTGCTCACCAACCACAAGCGTTACCTGGTAGGTAACCACCCATACAATCAGATTGTGAATCAGACTACGAATGCCTGCAATGTAATTACCCCGATCTACATGCTGTCAAATGAACGAACCACACGCCGTGGCACAACGTTAGGGGCTTCGCCTCTACGTCCGAGGATCGATTCCCGTATGGGAGTGCAGTGACTGTGTACTCCTGATGAGCCCACAATTACGGCGAAACACGTGTCGCATACTATGCATCTTCAAAGCACGGTGTAAACAGTAAGTTTAAATTGAGTTTATAGAAACGCTTCCGCTGCCGTTTGCAATACCATATTAGATGACTTTGTAACAGAGTTAAAATTGCTGGAGCGATAAATTTTTAACTGCCGGGTCATATCGCGTGTTCTTGGGTAGGTACACCAAAAAATGTATACATTTATGCATGTAATGGGCAAACAAAGAATGTACTATACCCGAAAGCACTACAGTAGTACTCAATGTATCTTTACTTCTTAAATGTTAATGTTTTACTGTTTAATAATTTATACGCTTCTTATATGTTATTCAGATTCTTTTATCAAAATACCAGTAACAGCGCACTGCACGATAACGTGGAGTGAATACACTTGACATGACCATTCATAGTATTTATCCTCTTTCTCTGTACGTTTACCATTCGTTTGCTCAGAGGTTGATGCGCTTGCTGCTTAATGAGCAGCTCTTCACCCTAGCGTCCCGCTGCTTCTCTTCTTTCGTCGGCATCTTTTCCCGTTAAAACTGATTTTTTTTAAAACTTAGTATGTTTTCTTTAATTTTTCAGTTAAGCTGGCACTTAAGTCTTCAATCTGCCTCAAGAATGATTAGCGAAGGTGGTAGACAATGAAAACGTCAGCCGTACGCATCCGCCACGCACGCACTGGTGCGCGCAGCTGTGAGTTGATTCTACAATAAAATAAAATAAAGATAAAAAGAGTAATAACTTGCAGCACCGCTATTCAATTACACTTGCCTAACGCCTCTCCTAAGGGGAAATACTGTGGGATCTGGGCATCCGTCAAAGCAGCAATCACAAGCCCGATTAGAAAGCGGGAAGCTGTGATTTGTCCTCTCCCTCCCATGTAACAATCACAGCCCGTGTTGCAACGCACTATGTATGTATATGTATATATGTGTATGTGTGTGTATATGTATGTGTGTATATATATATATATATGTTCATATGTGTGGGAAAGCGAATAGTAGACGTGACGTAGTATATGTGTACCAAATTTCAAGTCAATAGGTGAAATGGTTTGCGAGCTACAGCTGATTTAAAATCCTGGACAGACAAACGAATAGCCACGGTAGCGTATTATAGAAGAACATTTTACTGTTTAATAATTTATATTTATATGCAATGTGCTTCTTATATATTACTTCATATTCTCATATGATAATGATGTTAATGTTGTTTATATTGATTTCTATGTTATTGTAAGTGCTCTTTATTTGTGGAAAAATAAATTTGGCAATTAAACTTATTTTATACATACATTTTATTTTTTTCTCTTGCACTCAGTGAGCGAATCCACTGGGTAATCAGCTATATATATATATATATATATATATATATATATATATATATATATATATATATATATATATGTATGTATGTATGTATATATATATATATATATATATATATATATATACAGTATGTATGTATGTATATATATATATATATACAGTATGTATGTATGTGTATATATATATATATATATATATATATATATATATGTATGTATATATATATATATATATATATATATATATATATATATATACAGGTACTCGTCGACATACGACCTATGCAAGTTACGACTGTTCGACTTTACGACGCGTTTGACTGTTTCCCCCACCAGCTGTTGGCAGCGCCAGTTTCCCGCACTCTCAAGTCTCACTACGCAGCAGTAAAAATATACGCAGCAGTGTTGCCCCACGTGTGTTTGTGTCTTGTTGTTTTGGCAATTTTCGATAATAATATAACCCTAACATATAACCCTATAATATTAACACTAATAGCAGCTTTCTACTCAAAACGGCAAACTTGAGAAGCTGCCAGCATCAAACCCAGAAGCTCTTGACTGGGCAGTTCTTAGGATTGCACTACGCAAGCAGTCGCATCAACTGCTTACCACAACCTGCTTTCTTTTTTCTTCTTGAATAAAATCGCACTTGTTCTGTTATACTTGTACTTGTGAAAGTGTTTATTTGATATTTGGACTTCAGGCTTCACACCAGTCATTCTCAGTCACACACACCACTCACATCCACATCCACAGTTATCCCAGTCTCGTTCGTGCACAAGTTTTATATACAATCATCACATTCAAATGTTTAACAGTTCCCACACACAACTGCTGACTCCCAATCAAGAGCTTCTGGGTTCGATGCTAGCAGCTTCTCGAGTTTACCGCTTTGAGTAGAGAGCTGCTGTTATTGTTAATATTATACAATAAAAACATACATTTGATTTACGTCTGTAACAACCGCTGTAAATTTATAGTGCTTGTCAAAGTTAGCGTTCACACTCGCCCCGATATGACACTGCTCTTTTCAAATAAAGACGCGCTATAACAGAGGTGAACTCAGATCAGAGAAAACAGAAGCCCTCCCCGCAAGAAATGTCGACTCACAGTGTATGAATGGCGTATGGAAGAAGTGTGTTAAGCGTTATGTAAATACTTTTGCTGGATTTAACAGTGAACAAGAACTTGATGAGATTCGTGAAGAAATAGTGAAACTGTCAAAAGACCTTTCATTGGAATGTGAAATGGAAGATGTCGAGGAGTTGCTAGACCGGGAATCAGGTGAACTTATGAATGAAGAGCTGATAGAATTGGAAGAAGAAAGAGTGGCGGAAGAAGAAACAAGAGAATTGGAGTAAGACGAAGAGGAGGAGGTGCCACAAAGAATGTTCACCACAAAGGGATTGTCAGAAGATTTATCTCTACTGAATAAACTCCTCGCACATTTTGAAAAAATTGACCCAAATATTGAACGATTTGCGAGGATTGAACGGATGGCACGCAACACATTTCGTCCTTATTGCGAAATTTATGAAGAGAAAAAAAAACAAACAATTCATACGAAGCTCACTATGTTTATGAAAAGAGCAACTCCTCCCATCACCCCGTCCGCAGCCTCGCCTGATCTGATGAAGGCGATATCGACAACCCGCAGCCAAGCACCAGTGGTGCCAGGAATTAAATGTACAGTACAGTATTTCTTGTTTTGTACGTTTTCCACATATTAAACAAATTGTACTGTAGTATGCTGTGTTTGTCTTAGAAAGTAAGAAAATGTTGATAAAATATTACTTTAAGATGATTACAATATTATTACCCAGTCTAATATTCTTACCTTAAATTAACATAGGCCGACTTACGTCCAGATCAACTTAGAACCAGTCAGTCGGAACCAATCGCGGTCGTAAGTCGACAAGTACCTGTATATATATATGTATGTATGTATATATATATATATATATATATATATATATATATATATATATATATATATATATATATATAGATAGATATATGTGTATGTATGTAGATATACAAATATGTATATGTATATATATGTATATATGTGTATATATATGTAGATATACAAATATGTATATGTGTATATATATGTAGATATACAAATATGTATATGTATATACAGTATATGTATATATGTGTATATATATGTAGATATACAAATATGTATATGTATATACAGTATATGTATATATGTGTATATATATGTAGATATACAAATATGTATATGTATATATATGTATATATGTGTATATATATGTAGATATACAAATATGTATATGTATATATATGCGTCTGTATGTGTATATACAGTATATATATATATATATATATGTATATATATATATATAATATGTGTGTGTATGTATGTATGTGTGTATATGTATGTGTATATATATGTTGATATATGTATATATATGTGGATGTGTATATGTATATATATATGTATATATGTATATATGTTTAGTATATATATGTTTACATAACCTCTTTAACACACTTACTTCTCCGCTGCGAAGCGCGGGTATTTTGCTAGTCAAATCAATATTTGGTGTTACTACCTTTTTCCTTCAAACCAGCATCAATTCTTATAGGTATACTTGCACAAAGTCAGGGATTTTGTAGGATTATAGTCAGGTGTATGATCAACCAATTATACCAAACAGGTGCTAATGATCATCAATGTCACACGTAGGTTGATACACAGTCATTAACTGAAACAGAAACAGCTGTGTAGGAGGCTTAAAACTCTGTGAGGAACAGCCAAACTCTGCTTCCAAGGTGAGGTTGTGGAAGACAGTTTCATGTCATGGCAAGATTGAGCACAGCAACAAGACACAAGGTAGTTATATTGCATCAGCAAGGTCTCTCTCAGACATAGATTTCAAAGCAGACTAGGGTTTCAAGGTGTGCTGTTCAAGCTCTTTTGAAGAAGCACAAAGAAACGGGCAACGTTGAGGATTGTAGACGCAGTGGTCGGCCAAGGAAACTTAATGCAGCAGATGAAAGACACATCAAGCTTATTACCCTTCGAAATCAGAAGATGTCCAGCAGTGCCATCAGCTCAGAACTGGCAGAAACCAATGGGACCCAGGTACACCCATCTACTGTCCGGAGAAGTCTGGCCAGAAGTGGTCTTCATGGAAGAGTTGCAGCCAAAAAGCCATACCTCCGACGTGGAAACAAGGCCAAGCGACTCAAGTATGCACAAAAACATAGGAACTGGGGTGCAGAAAAATGGCAGCAGGTGCTCTGGACTGATGAGTCAAAATTTGAAATATTGAAGAGACAGAAGGATGTGAGGAAGCCTACATCCACAGAAGATCTGTGGTTAGTTCTCCAAGATGTTTGGAACAACCTACCAGCCGAGTTCCTTCAAAAACTGTGTACAAGTGTACCTAGAAGAATTGATGCTGTTTTGAAGGCAAAAGGGTGGTCACACCAAATATTGATTTGATTTAGATTTCTCTTTTGTTCATTCACTGCATTTTGTTGATTGATGAAAATAAATGATTAACACTTCCATTTTTGAAAGCATTCTTTGTTTACAGCATTTTTTCACACCTGCCTAAAACTTTTGCACAGTACTGTATGTTACCGGCAATGTATGAAAAGCAGGCATTGTACAGAATGCCTAGGCAATATATAGAATTCCTGGTGTTTTTGGCCAAAGTATGAAATAACCAAATTATTTTAATATTATATATACTTTCCCTAGGCATTGTATGTAATACCCAGGCATTATATAAAATGACAAATGCTATTTAGGCAAAGTATTAAAAGAGAGTCATGAAAAGGCTTTTACTGAAAAGACGTATATGAAAAGAAAGAAATACAAAATAAAGTATAACGTAACATTCTTGTGTTTGGGTGAAAGTTCTTTCAACATTCTGTCACGTCCTCCGTGGCCAATGGCCAAATGAGCGCCATGAAGTACATTAAATAACTCAGAGTCCGTGATGTAGAACTGGGCAGCACTAATGCCTTTTTTAACAGGATAAATCAGTTTACTTTTGTTTTCCACTAACATCACATCATAGCAATTCAGCAGCCATTAGTCCCATGGTTCCTTCTTAGTAGTCATCTTGGCCATTTTTCACATCCCTCACTAACTTCTGGTAAGTAGTTTCGGTTAGGAAAACACTGTTTTTTGCAGCATTGTCTCGCACTTTAGACAGTTCTTAGTAGAATCATCGTTGCATGACAACATGCCATGATTCCTTCTCGGACACTAGACCTTGCTCTTCAATTTTCATACAGCACAGTATGGGTTACAGTCTTTGCTGAACAAATTCAAAGTAGCATATTTCGTCACTTCCAAACAAAGACAGTCTGAGGCAAGCGTCGAAAGACAAGTGACATGAGAAACGACATTAGCGGGAGTATTTTATACTTTGCCGGTTTGTCTTTTCATAGAATGCCTAGGAAATGTGTGAAATATTAATCGTTTCATACTTTGACGTCCAATTTTCTATATATTGCCTAGGCATAAAGAACTCATTCCAACAAGGGAGCTAGTGCCCCCAGCTGAATACAGTTTTTCATGGGGAAACCCACTGCTCCCCTTTCCATGTTTCATGCCACTCATGTCACTCTGTCACGAGTACATGAGTAAAAAAAAAAAAATACAGGTTTCATCTAGTGTTTTGTTCATGGCATAATCCCTCCACCCCCCCTTCTCCGAAGGGATAGACAATGCAGTACAATATTTTTTTTTCACATTTCTAATTACGCCCCAACTGTGAGGAAAGCAAAAACTATTGCAATTAAAAATAGGTAATAAAAAAATATAACAAGAAATAAAAAGAGTGGACTTGCTGCAGAGGATGACGAGTGCATGGATGAAGCAAGCGTGATTAAAATTGGTGGCGGGGAGGATGGATTATACTGTGCTCATGACATAGTGATGGCCACCTGAGACCCAAAGGTGGGAGAGAGACACTGGTTTAGGTGTATGCATGATGTGTGTGTCTAGCTCTGGTGGGGCCTTTTCCAGGGCTTTTTCCATTGTCCCCAGCACTTGCAGAAACTGGTATGAAAATGTATGTAGCTTTTTCCAGATATCAAATGCAAGAAAAAGCACTGAAAACAAAAAAAATAAAAACTAAACTTTTGTGGAGCAACTGCAACAAACAGGAGAAGATGTGTGAAGTAAAGCACTAAAACTCCAATCACTTTGTAAAGATTCACTGTGTCTAGTGGGAAACAGAAATTGCTTCAAGGACACGTCTGTTGCTCCAACGTGGTGTGTGTGTGTGTGTGTGTTTGTGTTCATACTTTTTTTTTCTAAAACATAAAAAAAAAATTTGTAAAACTACAAATGTAGTACTAGGGTGTTGTACCGTGTTAGCCATTATGAATGTAGAGAAAAGCCAAGCAAAATGACACCTTTTATTGGCTAACTAGAAAGATTACAATATGCAAGCTTTCGAGGCAACTACATCTTGCCTGAAGAAGGGGCCTGAGTTGCCTCGAAAGCTTGCATATTGTAATCTTTCTAGTTAGCCAATAAAAGGTAAAACTACAAATGTAATACTTGTTTTGAGAGATTGTTTAGGTGCATGAGACTTAAATGTTTCCAAAAACTGACACAATGCTTCCAAACAGGGGGATATGACATCTAAACTTGGTCCAATGATAGCTGACAGATCAGGGCACAAAACAAACTTGATTTTAGGGCTGTGCATCATAAATGTCTTGGTTATAAACTTTAAAATCCATTTTTTTGGAGAGAAATCCATGAAGCAACAATTTTTTGTGCATTATTTTTAATAATATAAATACTTTATTTTAAAAATTCAGAGCACTGTACTCACTTCTCTTTAGCCAGCTAAAGCTACTTTGTTATATAAGCAGAATCATAGCTGTTTACTTTTGGGTATGTTATTTAGGCTCAATAATGGCAAAAAACCCTTAGGGCATAAGAGTTTTTTTCAAGGGGAAATGATACAATTATGGTCCAGCAAATGATTTTTTTAAAATAATTAGAGCAAATTGTACTATAAGCACCAGATTCTACAGGTATTGATAAACAGAGTTCTGCACTTATGTATTAGTCTCTTTCTAGTTTTGGAACACCCACTGAATGACCTGACCTTTTCATCTACAGTATGTGAAATAAGCAATACAATATAATGTTTAACCCATAGCTAAAAATAAACAGCTTTTGAATCCAAAAACTCTGAGGTTATGGTATTGAAAGAGATTTCCACAGTGAACATGTCTTTGCTGTGCTAGGAGTATCGCTTGTATTTTGGAAATGTTAAATAGAATAATGGTTCATTTTACAGATTCTTTAATATATGTACAATTAATTTTTTTAAAGTGCATCTTATTTTGTTCCTTTTCTTTAAAATATACCAAGCAAAGATATATTTAACATACAATTGGCATAGGGTACCACATTCAATTTGAAATTTCTTCTTATCTAACATCAGCCCCTGTGACAAATGACCTAGATAATGCTTCGTGTTTCGCTGTCACTTGTTATTCAAAGTATGAATGCGTAGATCTGATTTAGAAAATCATTAGAAACGTACTATAAGCTACAGCCTGTTTGTAAAAAAAAATTTATGTGCAAGCAAGGCTAAATCCCTGGGAACACTAATCCTATCACATCAAGCAGGCAATGAAGCTTGTATAACCATATCCTGAAGGGAAAAAATCATCTACACCAATGACAAAGAATTTCCAGCCCCCACTCTCGTATTAAACTGTACTTTTGAGAAAAGTAAAACTGCTGAAGGACTGAAGCATTTGACAGCATCCTTATTACATTAACCTTATGCAACTTTCAGTTTCCCTGGAGCAACAAACATATTAGAGCATAGGGGGAAAGAAGAACATTTGTTACAGTCCTACTCACGCTATAAAGAATTATTTAGAATAATCCGACATGCAATATCTACAAAAGAGCAATGCCAAAGTTGATTTTTTAAGAGACGGTTAACAGACAAGAATAAGCCGTAATTGGGGGATCAAGTACTATTGTGTTTGTAATGGTTTTACATCTGAACTGATTTGCATTATTTTCTTTTTTGTGCTATGCCATCTTTGAAAGTTACAAAGAAGTTTGGAACTATCACCATCACACTTGTAAATTATTTAGAGACAGTATAGGGCTATTCAGATTATGAATAATTTTGCTCAGTCTGCATCTGCACTTTGTATTGCTAGTTACATTTACAAAACCTGTTATGTGCTTTGTATTAGCCACACTGAGAAGTATTTATTATCTCTTCTGTAAAAGACTAATTAGTCTATTCACATATTATTTTTTAATGTAGTGACTGGTGATTCTTACACATTACCTTTAAATCAAGATAAGGTGCATAAGTTGGTAAAAAATAATAGGGTAATCTCTCTTATTTCAAAATAACAAAATAACCTTTCCCATTTAATGTTAGGGTCATCAATAATACTCTTCTGTAGTTTTTGTGTAAAGCTTATTTCTATAAATTACTATTTTAAAACTTTAAAATAGTTGGTAACATTATTATATTCTGTACATCCACATGTTGAGAAGATGGTTTATTTTTTTAATAAAGGACCAGGAGAGAAGGTGTAGTCAGCAGAATGCGCATAATCACAAAAGCAATTCTATCCTATCTGTCATCAATACCAACACACTAATGCAAACTAGTTGAAAAATCAAAGTACAGTACACCCCCCAAAATTCACAGGGGTTACATACTTAGAGCACCCACGAATTGTGAAAAACCACAAATTTTGGATGTGGTTAAAAAAAAAGCCTATTTTATAGTTTAAAACTTAAATATGCCCCCAAAACACTTTAACTTAATTTCAAACTCCGCTTAACACATTACCTAAAAATAAACAGTGTAAAGGTAAACCTGTATACTATACTGCTATGTCTCCCGCAGTGCTACAATTTAAAATATCGATGTTACCGCTATATGGACTGTAATTCATGCAAGCGCGTTTTCATTGCCAGAAGGCTTTGCCGGTGCAGCTCGTTTCGGTGGCATCTTGGGGCTTTAACTGTTAAACTGCCACATACTTGGGGGTTAATGCATCCCTGGACGCCAAATACGTTTTTGCTGCACTTTAAGTAAATGTCACAATTAACAAAGAAAAAGTGAAATTTTAATAGAACACATTTGTCTTCATGCAAAGAACATCACAATTACTGCAACACTGATCATTTTACACACTGCTAATGAACTGTAAAAACTATTTAAAAAAACTACTGGAACAATATGTACAAAGTGCAACTGACGCCATTGGTGTAATTCACTGAGCCAACTGCGCTTAAACTGGCTACAAGCAAGCACACAGAGGTCAGCGCTGATGCTTGCAGGCTAGTCTTAGTGCAGCTTGGGTCACAGAATTGCACACAAACACAGGAGATTGTAGAGACAGGAACTTTATTCAAACACTTCAAACAAACATGTCTCTTTCAGAAGTAAAAGGTGCTCAACATGCAGTTAGTTAACAATTAAACAATAGACAAACATCATAGGGGATCACAACCCCTGTCTGGTGGAGGAGAGAGAAACAAAACAATCAGCCAAAAAGGACAGGTACGGTTCAGGCTTTTAAGTCAGCATAGCGTCGCATGAGAAGCCGCAATCGAGAAGACGGTGATTTATTTATTTTTATGGTGGAGATTCCAGCCTTGACCCAACACGCGCACTCACAAACAGAGACAAAAACAAAGCAAACCAGTAATTAAACAGCAAATAAAGAATGTAATGAAAACAAATGAAATAAGAAAACAACGATACCACCCCTGTTCCCCTTATGGAGATTACACATTAAATACAACAAAGCACAAACAAAACACACACAGTTAATCATGAAAAAGTTCATGAAAAACGGCAACGGATGAAATGTAATGATAGTCCAGAGATCCGCACGTTGAATGGGAACGTACAGATAGTCCTACCAGTAGTTTCTGAAATGGTGAAGATAGGTGGACAGGTTCAGAAGCGCTCCTTTCTTTGCAGGATGGCCATGAATCCACTTACAGTCCTCATGTACACAGACAGACAATCCAGACGCACGAAACGATCCAGGACAAAATGAATAAGCACAGGTAACCCAACAGAAGGCAGGCAGACAGACGGGAACTTGAAACACAAATTACAAAAACTTCTTTTTTTTTTTGCTTTTGGTCACCGGCCCCCTTTTTAAAAGCCACGCTGACATCCTTTGACCTCAAAAGCCTCAGCACCCTCAGCAGAAGACCAATCAGAGCCACTGCAGGGACTGCTGGGAGTTGTAGTTTCAAATTCTATTGGATACTTTCACCATCCCAAGTCACGGTTTTCTCTACAGCTGCTTCCTGTTCTCTCTACAGTACAGAATTGCCACAAAAAAAGCCATAAAAATTGCGGAGGATATTTGCGGTTTCCACTAACAATTATTAGTTAGGTTCTAAGGAAAAATCCGTGAATGACTGAGGCCGCAAACTCTGAACCGCGACTTCGCGGGTGTCTACTGTACTACATTTTTTAACTATAAATGAATCACAGAAAGAAGTGGGAAAGATCTGAGGTGTTCCCGTAAACGCAGATAATGCAGACATGGCTGACATCAACCTATAGCCATCTGTGACATCGTGTGCATCACACTTCTGGTCATGTGAGCCTGTGCACCTCAGTAGCAACTGTCAACAAAGGTCCTCAAAGTGGTGCCACCCGTGACAATCAAAAATGGTGTCCAAAAAAAGTAGCACATTTTTAACTATTAGATATACTATTGATAATCAAAAGTAAATATCTTTACTGAAATACTCATGATAAAATAGTAAAGGAACAAAAAAACTAGTTAAAGAAAAAATATCAAATTGAGTATTCATAATATACTGGACCTGCCCTTAAGCTTCTTCATCAAATCTTTGTGTTTTTATGTTTTTCAGCAATTTGTGGAAATGGGGACACATTATGGCTTCTAATGTGATGTACTTTACTGTTTTCCACTCTCATTGTATCACCCTTCTCAGAAGGGGCATACTCTAGATTTAGCTCGAATAAGGTGCTGTTTTTCTCAGATCTACTATTTTATGTCCCATTCACACAAAGTTCCTCTAATTTTCTTGACCAGCAGGGCTCTTGGACATTATTCAGGATCAACCTCCTGGGAGACACGCAAGTTTTCACTGGTTACATCAAAATCTTCTGGCATTTTTATATATTGGTTACACAATAACCTTTCAAAGTTCAAAGTTTTTACATGAACATTCTGCCACTGATTTGTCTAAACTACAAATGCTGCCCAAATATGTTTTTCATGTTGATAGTAATCCTAAAGGTAAACTGTCATCTTTGTTTAGCAACTTTGGAATCAACAAGAAAACTTATTAGCATATGTTTTTTAATTAAAGAAAAACCTGATATTTTTGACAGAAACATATTAACTATCTGTAAATATATATAAATACATTCATCGTTTTTCCTCTAGAACAGTTGAAAAGTTAGTTAATTACAAGAAAATCCTTTTTAAGTGGGAGACGCTATGTGCAAAATGATTTAACTATTCAGCATCTTAGCAGCATATTTTACCTAAATAAATACATATTCATAAAAGGAGTTATATGTTATTTGACAACTACATGAACTGTGCAAGTCATGGTCTGGTTTAACAACCCTGTGCTGGCACAGCTGGAATGTATCAGGACTCTTCAAAAGCGCAAAAGAATGCGGCAGGCTAAACAAAACATACAGCTGCTGACAAAATGGCACAACATAACAATGGTTTAGAGTAGAGCTTCTCAGAATGTGAAGTCTGGCCTTATAAGGGGATCAGCCCATCCCCGGTATGACCCTTGGTGGGTTGCAAAGAAACTAACGTGGAAAAAAGTGGGTTTGCAACAGAAGAAATATTAAGAAACACTGCTGTAGACTACTTTGGGGTGCTTGACTAGAGTAGGTTGACTGATACTTCTTCTGATATTAATGAGTATTAAAGCCAGGCAAGACATATTTTAAATATTGTGTTGACAACTGTGTACCTTACATAAACATTTTTAATATTGTCCTTGACTATTTTGTTACATTTTAATAACAAAGTATTGTAAAATCAGTCTAGTAATGATTTTGAGAGTGCTATAAAACTTACTAAATGTAAATACAAAAGACAGATCTGAAACACAGTTTGGAGGTTCTAATTCACAGCTCATGAGCCCAGTCTTATTCTCATTATACAGATATTTTTTTGCAGCTTCTTTCTTAACTTCTACTCATCTGCCAAGATCTTTTAAATGTACTGATGAACTTGCCCTGTATGTGATTGTAATTGCATTTAATACATCTGTAAATAGATAGACAGAAACTTTATTAATCCCATAGAAAATTGCAGACATACCCCAATGTTTAAATCTAGACAGATAATCATGTATTACAATAGTGACCCTCTACTCCTATCTTGTGCTCCACTATTTGTCAGGCTTTTCCTGTTAGTATTTGATCAATTAAAGTGTCCCATTACTGTAACTTCAAAATGTGTTTTTGCATACTGTTTTTCATTAAAGTTGGGTATTGAGGTACTGAGGTTGAGGTTTACCTGTATCGTGACTCTGTACTACACAACTACACAGGCATGTATTCATGCAGTTTTCTATTTGAACCCAAATACCCTTGCTAGAATTCACTTACTGTCATATTTATGTTCTGCTACACTGTTTATAACTTGTAAAGTAAGAGCACATATGAAGAGTTTGTACACTTTATAGTAAACACAATTAATGTGCCACATGGGCAAAAAAGAATGCAGAAAAAGTTAGATTTGGGTCACACTAATGGGTTAGTCCTCAGGTGATGCCATGTTTGTTTTGAGGCAAGATCAAACCAGTAGAAGTGGGTTAGATATAAAGTCCAGAGGAAACACAGGGGTCTTCTGGGTTGTGATATAGGAAAATAGACCTATGTCACTTCCAAATCACTCCCTATGAAATGCACATTATATCAACAAACTCCTATGTATCTGTCTTAATTTAAATTTTTCTGGCATTAAGGCAATTTTTATTTTTTGACTAATTCTATGTCAGTTATTACCTATTGGCTGTGTATTTCAATATTTCTTTTAATATTTTTACCAATATATATATATATATATATATATATATTTTTTACCCTACATGAACTCTTAAACCTGGCCAGACCGATGTTTCCTAGTTTAACTCCTGCCTAATCTAATGTAGATGTGTTCCAAAGAGGCTTTTGATTAAAAAATATCCAATGCCAGCAGTCTATAGCCAGGAGTTAGACTTTTTGATTCCCTTAAAGGATAGAATTTGAGAGAAGACCACCTTGTTATTTCCTCTTCTCAGCTTAGCACCAAACTTTTTAAATTTGACTTACACAAATGGCAGCCTACCATTCCCTAGGTTATTTGTTCTAATATGAACAATGACATCTTCAGCTATGCTAGCTAATTTAGTTATAATGAGGACAATAATGAGCTACTACACCTACTAACTCACCGCCCTCACCTCATGCACTTGCTGTAGAACATTATAAGCCCTTTCAGTCTTTTTCACTAATAAGTACATGCTATGATACAGCCAGGGTTTTTTTTTCCCCTTGGTTTGAATTGTTTTTCTGTATTATTGTTGGTTTTTTTCACTTTGATTTATTTTTGTATTGTTATGCTAGTTCAGTTACTTTTGGTTATTACTTATTTTTTATGTAGTCTCTCTTTAAAGTGACGTCCATTCCTTTTTATTTGTGGGTGCAATCTTAAGAGGTGGGTCAACCCTGATGTCAATGTTGTTGAGTCCTCCATTTGGCTTTATAAGACCAGAAAGAAGGATCCAGTTGTGGTTCACTGAGTTTACATTTGGATTTTGAAAGTTTGGAGTTTTTTGTGATGTATTGTCCTGTTTACTGGAATTTGATTACTGGATGGTGTAGTAGGAGTTGTTTGCCTTTAGGCAAATCTTTTTGCTATTCCTTAAATAAATTCTCAGTTTATAAAAATACTTGGTTTTGTGTAGTCCAAACAAGTCATATTTCTATTGTCAGCCTCTCCATTGTATGGTGTTTTTCCAAATTCTTTTATTCTTTTAGTTTGAACTTTTAAAAATAGCTTCTCATTTATAGCACTGCTTAGGCAGCCACCTGCAGGTAGCAGTTGGGGGGCCAGTAAAGGTCCATCCCTGCTTTTGTAGCTTACGAATTTATAGGAGTAAATGATACAGATAAAGTTAAACTTGAACAACAATGTAGCAAGCACCTAGATGACCAATGTCCATACTGAGCAAACATCAAAGGTAGCACCAAGCGATTTGTAACAATTGTGTCATGAATTATTTTGAGGTACAACCTGACAGATCTCACAATAATAAAAAAAACCTGCACCTGAACATTATCAAGACAAAATGAAAAAACAACTCATTGTTGAATGTGGTTATCAGTGAGACAGGCTATATCCTGTACAGTCTCTGCTGAGCAAACGTTCAAACTGTTAGCTTCTTCTGAACCCTTAAGTTGTGCTTCTATTTGATCAAAAAGAAAGAACACAGCCAGAGACACTCAATCATATATTTCGTAAAACTGCAGAAATACCGAAATCGTAGTCAAAAGTCAGAAAAAATATGTAGGTCTTTTAATTGATTGAAGCCTCTGGCACATTCTGTTTTCTGAAGTTGCTCTGAAGGCTCTCCAAACTGTCAGTGCTGATGCTTTGCACTTTTTCTTCTATCAAAAGTTAGAAACATCATGTAAATAATAGTAAATCTTTGGGAATTATTATTATTTCATAGAGTCTCCTATGTGTTGGTTCAGACTCCTTCAAGGTTTGCTTTCACTCTCGCTGTGCCACATGGTTAATTATTATTCATGCTTAGGGCACATGCCTTCTTCTCTTATACTGACATGGAACTTGAAGATCGACCTGTACATTTTGTTACAAGCACAGATAACTTGTCCCACATTTTTTATTGTATAATAATTTTGGTAAAATTCAGAAAGCCAAAACAAAATCAGAAAATAGTTCAGATATGGCCAAAAGGCAATGAATTAAGTAGTCATGGTGTAAAGACAAAGAACTGACAGGCTTGTGAAATGCTGTTTATTGTAATGAAATTAAAAGTAGCCCATATTTACACCATGAATGTAATAATGGCATTTATTTAGCCTTGTAAAACTGTTTGATTATGTGTCACCATCCCAGCCGATGTCACTCTAATAGGGTATGCAGTTGTTGTGAAATGTATTGTTTTAATACCTGCTGTTTCGTTACGCTTATCTCATAAAAGCAATCAAGGTTACAATTAATGTGGCATTCTAATTTTCCATAGTATAAATGTGTAAATCAGAGATGAAGTATTGTAATGTTTTGCTTTGAAAATTACTGATATTTATAGAACATCAGAACAGTGTTTTTGCACCTGGTGAAGTTGCCATGGCAGTTTCCCATTGCCATGATAATGACTTTCAGATACAGTCATCCCTGATCTATCGCGGGGGTTACGTTCCAGAGCCCCCAGTGATAGGTGAAAATCCGCAAAGTAAAACCATATGTTTATATGGTTATTTTTATATTGTCACACTTGGGTCACAGATTTGCACAGAAACACAGGAGGTTGTAGAGAGACAGGAACTTTATTCAAACACTGCAAACAAACATTTGTCTCTTTTTCAAAAGTTTCAACGTGCTCCATGACAAGACAGAGATGACAGTTCTGTCTCACAATTAAAAAAATGCAAACAAATCTTCCTCTTCAAAGGAGTGTGCGTCAGGAGCAGAGAATGTCAGAGAGAGAGAGAGAAAGAAAAGCAAACAATCAAAAATCAATAGGTTCTGTTTGGGCTTATAAGTATGCGAAGCACCGTGCGGGAAGCATATCGCGCAACAAAGCAGCCACAAGTAAGCCCAGCAAGGAAGGGAGCAATGTGAAGGTAGTCTTTCACCATTTTTTGAGGAACGTCCGTATCCTCTTGGGGTGCGAACAGCCCCCCTGCTCACAATATATTTGAGTAGTTTTATTTAATACGTAATACGTGCTCTGATTGGGTAGCTTCTCAGCTATCTGCCAATAGTGTCCGTTGTATGAAATCAATTGGGTAAACCAACTAAGGAAGCATGAACCAGAAATTAAAAGACCCATTGTCCACTGAAACCCACGAACCAGCGAAAAATCCACGATATACATTTAAATATGCTTACATATAAAATCCGCGATAGAGTGAAGCTGCAAAAGTTGAAGCTAGATATAGCGAGGGATTACTTTTGCATGCTGGCTTCATTTAAGATTGCACACTTTAGAAAAAACTTTTGACTTTCTTTTGGCTTTTTTGGACAGTAGATACTCTTTATCTTACAAAACAATATAATGTGCTAGGTGGACAGTTTTCAGTTCTCAAATCTAAATTGACAATGAGGTCTCAATTTTGAGTTCATGTATGTTTTTCTTATTGATTTTAGTATATCAGTAGAACATACACATTACAATGCAGAAAACTAACTACATTTAAGAATTAAATACCCCATCTGAAAGTCCAATCCATTTTCCCTTTTCTCACCAAAAAGTAGAAACCAGGATTGGAAGACATTATAATTATAGGTAACACAGCAGAGAGTAAAGTGATTATTCATAATACATTATAAAGAATGATAGCTGGGGATGGTGTTGATTAGAGGGCTAACATATGAGGAAACAATTTTGAATTGTTCCACATTTACTTCCCCCTAATTGTACGTGGTACAGGAAATCTCTTTCACATTGTGCTGGGTGGTTTGATTTCTTCAAATTAAGCACAATAATATGGCAGCCAAGTAGTGTAGTGTACGTTATAAGAAGTAAGTGCTACTTAAGGAGTGCTGTTTTATCCTTGTATTACTCAAAAAAATATATATTAAGAGCTGAGGGTTAATAGTAATCCCAAAACTGTGCAATAAGCATATGCAAATTGTACACCTATAGAGTTTAAGTACCCACAACTTGGGCATTGGTTACTTGAAAACATTGCTGTCTAGTAGGCTGCACACCAGACAATGTTTTTAATTGTCTAAATTGACAAAGATTTCTATGATTTACAATTTTAAACACTATTAGAAAATGTTACCCATAGACTGTTCCTTCTAGGGTTGACTTTCATTCATTGCCTGAGAATTTGCTTGTGAGGCCCAATTCCAAAAGCTTTGGATTATCAAGATGTATTATTTTATAAATTGTAGTATAGTCTTGAAATGCATATTGTATTAGCCTCAGTAGCACATAGCAGAGCCTTTATAATTCAAATAAATAAAGGAATGTTTTAATGACAAGTAAGCATTTTCAGCTTTTGTTGTTCTCAATTAGAATTTTTTTCTGTGTTTGTGTATATATATATATATAGGTTCACTATAATATATATATATATATATATATATATATTATATATATATATATATATATATATATATATATATATATATATATGAGGGCGAAACACGTGTCACGTACTCTTTGCATTTATTTGACAGTAAACTATTTCAACCATTCTATGATCTGCTCCTCACAAACTGAGGGCACCGTGGCAGATGTTAGCAGATTGCTGGCCAACCACAAGCGTTACCTGGTAGGTAACCACCCATACAATCAGATTGTGACACAGACTACGAATGCCGTGAATATATATATATATATATATATATATATATATATATATATATATATATATATATATATGCTGTATATTTAATGTGGCATCACTATGCTGCACAGAGCAATAGATTCAGTCCTTGATTCTATTATACTGTCTTTTGCATAAATTCACCATCCATGGTGAAGCAGTTTCTACCCCTTAGCACTCTTGTCACACAAGTAATTCCTTCCTGGACTAAATCTATAACCATAAGCTGATCAGCCCAGTTATGGAGTGGAAAAAAAAAACTAAGTGAATAATCCTGTAATCCATCAAAAAACTATTTTCAATGTTGATATGAGACATCACTCCTTACATTTAAAGTTTATACTTAATGAACATGGATTTTTAGGTAGGGTACCTTTAATAATATACTGTAGTTGCTATATACTAAGATTTCTAATATACTTAAGGAATGGATTTCTGCTTTCCTGTAATATAGGCAACAGTGGAATTTATCCTGACATACAGGCAAATCAATTTTTAAAGTTATTCATCAACACAGTCCATAAAAATGTGTCTTCTGTCAAATAATCGAACAGCTGATTAGCTTAAGTTAGATATGACATCATTACAGATGTATCCTCTTTAACAATAATTGAATAAATGCTCGAAGATAAACTAACAGAAAAAGCAATTTGCAATGTCCTGAAAGAAGCAGACGTTCAAAGAAATGTTGTCAGTTGTATGACAATGACATCAATTTTAATATTATTATGTACTTAAATGACTTTTAATATTGTTTAATCCTTTTAGCTTTCATTAGCTTGAGTAGTATAAAATATAATTGGAATGATAACCTCGTTCATTCTTGTCACACTGAAGGCAGTCTTGACATACTAAAGCCTGCATTCTAAACAGTAGGAAGCAGTACAGTACTTTAATGGTACAGTATTGCACTTAGTGAATGAAATGACAGGCTCATGGTCTTTTCCGTTTTGGCTCAGTGTCTAAGCAACTGTTAATAGATTGTACTTGGTGTTTTTGTTAGTGTTGGTTTAATTTAATAATCTGGGAAATATTATAATAGAAGTTATTTTAGAAAATACAGCCAACGCTTGTTCTCATCTAACTGATATATAATTCAGTAATCTCTTTCAACTTATTCTTAAAAGAAGGCAGGAGTGTCCAGTTCAGCAAAATGGCTGAGCAGTTATTTCTAGTCTGAATCCTCTACATAAAGAAAACATTCTCTTTTCTGTCCTAAATGCACTTTCTCTGGTATTTAAGGTTTGTCTGAAACTTATGTTCAGTGTGTTGTCTCCTTGTATAACTATGGATAGCTACATTTGGCATGCAATTCTTTAAAGAAGAAGTGACCTAATGTTTTTTTTCCAAATGTACTTATTCAGCTGGTGCTTTTATGTGAAGTTACTTGGAAATCACAATTTCTGAGTTAACAATATTGACTTGGTAAAGGTAATAGCAACAACAACAACATTTATTTATTTATTCATTTAACATTTATTTTCATACAAAAATGTAGCTCAAAGTGCTTTACATAATGCAGAAAAGAAAATAAAAATAAAAGACAAAATAAGAAATTAAAATAAGACAACATTAGTTAACATAGAAAGGAGTCAGGTCCGATGGCCAGGGTGGACAGAAAAAACAAAAAAAAAACTCCAGACGGCTGGAGAAAAAAATAAAATCTGTAGGGGTTCCAGGCCACGAGACCGCCCAGTCCCCTCTGGGCATTCTACCTAACATAAATGAAATAGTCCTCTTTGTATTTAGGGTTCTCACGGAAGGACTTGATGATAATGGTCATGCAGACTTCTGGCTTTTAATCCATCACTGTTGGAACATCACGGTGCTTTGAGCAGAAGCCAAAAGGACACCGGAAAAGGAAACAGAAGAGAGAGTAGGGGTTAGTACAGATTTTAGAGCCATCATGAGTAGTTATTATAATGAATTGGATATACAGAGTATCAGGATTAAATTACAGTAAATTATGAGAAGACCATGTTAAAATAATGTGTTTTCAGCAGTTTTTTGAAGTGCTCCACTGTATTAGCCTGGCGAATTCCTACTGGCAGGCTATTCCAGATTTTAGGTGCATAACAGCAGAAGGCTGCCTAACCACTTCTTTTAAGTTTTGCTCTTGGAATTCTAAGGAGACACTCAGTTGAGGATCTGAGGTTACGATTTGGAATATAAGGTGTCAGACATTCCAATATATAAGATGGGGCGAGATTATTTAAGGCTTTATAAACCATAGGCAGAATTTTAAAGTCAATCCTGAATGACACAGGTAACCAGTGTAGTGACATCAAAGCTGGAGAAATGTGCTCAGATTTTCTTTTCGTGGTTAGGATTCTAGCAGCTGCATTCTGCAATAGTTGCAAACGATTTATGTCTTTTTTGGGTATTCCTGAGAGGATTGCGTTACAGTAATCTAGTCGACTGAAAACAAACGCGTGAACTAATTTCTCAGCATCTTTCAATGATATAAGAGGTCTAACTTTTGCTATGTTTCTTAAGTGAAAAAATGCTGTCCTAGTGATCTGATTAATATGCGATTTAAAATTCAGATTACAGTCAACAGTTACCCCTAAGCTTTTTACCTCCGCCTTGACTTTTAATCCTAATGTATCCAGTTTATTTCTAATAGCCTCATTGTATCCATTATTGCCAATCACTAAGATTTCAGTTTTCTCTTTATTTAGCTTGAGAAAGTTACTATTCATCCATTCTGAAATACAGTAATCCCTCGCTATATCACGCTTCGCCTTTCGCGGCTTCACTCCATCGCGGATTTTATATGTAAGCATATTTAAATATATATCGCGGATTTTTTGCTGGTTCGCGGATTTCTGCGGACAATGGGTCTTTTAATTTCTGGTACATGCTTCCTCAGTTGGTTTGCCCAGTTGATTTCATACAAGGGACGCTATTGGCAGATGGCTGAGAAGCTACCCGGCTTACTTTTCTGTCTCTCTTGCACTGACTTTCTCTGATCCTGACGTAGGGGGATTGAGCAGGGGGGCTGTTCGCACACCAGCTCGTCTAAAAATGCTGAAAGATTATCTTCACGTTGCTATTTTTTGTGCAGCTGCTTCCTGAAATGACATGCTGCACGGTGCTTCGCATACTTAAAAGCTCGAAGGACACGTATTGATTTTTGATTGAAAAACAAACTCTGTCTCTCTCTCTCTCTCTCTCTCTCTCTCTTCCTGCTCCTGACAGAGGGGGTGTGAGCTGCCGCCTTCAACAGCTTTGTGCCGCGGTGCGTCGCATACTTAAAAGCAAACAGCCCTATTGATTTGTTTGCTTTTTTTCTCTATCTCTCTGACATCTGCTCCTGACTTGAAGAGGAAGATATGTTTGCATTCTTTTAATTGTGAGACGGAACTGTCATCTCTGTCTTGTCATGGAGCACAGTTTAAACTTTTGAAGACAAGTGTTTGTTTGCAGTGTTTGAATAACGTTCCTGTCTCTCTACAACCTCCTGTGTTTCTGCGCAAATCTGTGACCCAAGCATGACAATATAAAAATAACCATATAAACATATGGTTTCTACTTTGCGGATTTTCTTATTTCGCGGGTGGCTCTGGAACGCAACCCCCGCGATGGAGGAGGGATTACTCTACAAGTCAGACATTGTGTTAGTGAATCAAGAGAATCAGGGTCATCAGGTGCTATTGATAAATACAGTTGTGTGTCATCAGCATAGCTGTGGTAGCTCACGTTGTGCCCTGAGATAATCTGACTTAATGGAAGCATGTAGATTGAGAAGAGCAGCGGACCCAGGATAGAGCCTTGTGGAACACCATATAGGATATCATGTGTCTTTGAGTTGTAATTACCACAACTAACAAAGAATTTTCTCCCTGCCAGGTAGGATTCAAACCAATTTAAGACACTGCCAGAGAGGCCCACCCATTGACTAAAGCGATTTCTAAGAATATTATGATCAATGGTGTCAAATGCGGCAATCAGATCTAAGAGGATGAGAACAGATAAATGGCCTCTGTCTGCACTTACCCGCAAGTCATTTACTACTTTAACGAGTGCAGTTTCTGTGCTGTGATTTGTTCTAAAACCTGACTGAAATTTATCAAGAATAGCATGTTTATTGAGGTGGTCATTTAACTGCATTATGACTGCCTTCTCTAGAATTTTACTTGAGAAAGGCAGGTTAGAGATGGGTCTAAAATTTTCAAGAGCAGAGGGGTCGAGATTATTTTTCTTAAGTAGGGGTTTAACTACAGCAGTCTTAAGACAGTCTGGGAAGACCCCCGTATCTAATGACGAATTTACTATGTCAAGAATATTATCAATTAGTAATAATAATAATAAAATAATTCATTACATTTATATAGCGCTTTTCTCAGTACTCAAAGCGCTATCCACACAGGGAGGAACCGGGAAGCGAACCCACAATTTTCCACAGTCTCCTTACTGCAAAGCAGCAGCACTACCACTGCGCCACCTGTACGTCTGATACTTCTTTGAAAAAATTTGTTGGTATTGGGTCAAGGACGCAGGTGGAGGGTTTCAGTTGAGAAATTATTTTATGTAAATCAGGTAAATTTATCCTAGTGAAAAAGTTTAATTTGTTTATAACGGAATGCTGGGGTTTAGGAGGATCCTTAGTGTTGGGGAGATGTACTATGTTATTTCTAATATCATTCATTTTTTGATTGAAAAATACAGCAATAGCCTCACAGGTTTTACTGGAAGTGCTTAGGAGGCATTCCTTTGAGTTAGCTGGGTTTAACAGATGATCAATCGTCGAGAATAAGAGTCTGTGATTACTGGCATTGTTATTTATAATCTTAGAGAAATAGCAGCGCCTCTCAAGACGAACTGTGTTATTGTATTCTATTATTTTAACTTTAAATATTTCATAGTGGATAGTTAGTTTAGTCTTCCTCCATTTATGCTCAGCTCTACGGCATGTTCTCTTTAAATCGGACACTCTTTGGGTCTTCCATGGTGTAACAATGCTAGAAGTTTTTTTAACTGTCTTTTTAGGTGCAACTATGTAAACAGCAGCTCTCACTTTAGTATTAAATCTTTCCACCTTATTATTTACATTATCCTCGCTATTATAGTTGGTACTATAAACGGACTGATTGCTTAGAATGTTTGTAAGTTTTAAAGCTGCTGATGAGTCAAAGAAGCATTTTCTAACAATATGCTTCTCATGAGTGTTTTCTATCATTATTTCTATATTAAAAAGTAGAAGAAAATGGTCTGATAGACCCGTATCAATGACCTGCTTTATATCAACTTTTAGTCCTTTAGTATCACTAAGTCTAACGTATGACCTGCTTTATGTATAGGCTGATTAACAAGCTGTCTCAAATCAAAAGAGTCCAGGAGGTTCATAAATTCTTTTACTTTTTGGTCACACTGATTATCTAAATGAAAATTAAAGTCGCCGACTATTAAGAGTGTGTCATAGTTCGTAATTAAAATTGACATTAAGTCAGAGAATTCCTCAAAGAAAGATGCGTTGAATTTAGGAGGTCTATACACAGATAATACTAGAACGTGAGAATCTCCATGAATAACAATGGTGAGATACTCAAAGGACTTGAATTTACCAAAGCTGACATCTTTACATTTTAACCGGCTTGAGTAAATGTTTGCTAGTCCGCCACCTCTCTTTCCTTGGCGATCCTCACGAGTAAAACTATAATCTGGAGGTGCAGATTCGATTAAAACAGCTGCGCCATCTGAGCTAAGCCACGTTTCACTTAGAGCAATAAAATCAATTTTCCTATCACTAATAAGATCGTTGATAAAAAATGTTTTGTTAGTTAAAGCTCACTGCCACAATGATGCGTATTACCTTTTTATAACATTAAACATAACAACGACCAATAGTTTCTTGTGAATAAAGAGAGGAACACAGAAAAATGTTTGGGGTAGCCACGCTGTATACTTGAAGATTTGGATAAAGAGCAAACAAAATCATCAGTAATTCTTTACAGACTTCAGTCCAAAACAGAACTGATTCATTGCTAACAAGATGGAGTTTCTAAAGTTGGGTCAAGGAAGTAGCGTCATTGGCCCGCAACCATAAGTGATGTCATCAGGCCCAGAACTGGAAGTGATGTTGACAGTCCCAGGCAGAATTTCTCTCCGGTGGTCTACAAGAGAAAAACAGAAAGGGTTAGTGCACCCTGCCACCCCCGGTTCAAGAAAAAGGCCATGAAAGTTGTGGGAGATTATCATCACTTTTACTTTCCCTGTTTATGATTTTCAATATTTTAAAGGGACAGTTTACAATTATCATGCAGCTTATAATTTTGTTACCTGTGCCAGTTACCTGGCAAAAGTATTTTTTTCTGTTATTATCAGTGGACCTGTTCAATTGTAACATATTCAATAGATGCCTTTTATATTACTGTCATCCGTATTATTAGTCCATTGCTGTGTCGACAACTACAAAATGCTGCTGACATACCACAATCATATACAAAATATGTATTGAAGTACATGTTATTTTAGCGGATGTAGAGGATGATCCTACAATCCACATAGTAAGCAGGTTGTAGTATGGGGCTTCCGGGCTTCAAAGCTAGCCACAAAAATATCTGTTTAATTTTTGAAAATAGAAATACACAGCCAATAGACAGATGGACAGTATAGTATTGTAGCTAGTATGCTATGTGCAGTGAATGAATAGTAGAGATCTTGAATGCCTGACTGATAGATATTTTTGACCTTTTTTCAATTGGTCCATTAACAATACCAGCCTTGGCAGCTTCACTTTAATCAACACTGTCTATATTGAGTTTGGATGCTTTTCTTGTGTCTGAATGAGTTTTCTCCAGGTCTTTGGGTTATATTATTTGTTGTCTGCTATTAGCCCAATATATGTGAGTGTGCAGTATATGTGTACATAAGTGTGCCCTCTATAAGACTGGCGTATCCTGCAAAGGCTGATTCCAGGCTTTGTGCAGAATTCTTCCTAGGTAAACTTCAGCTACTTGAGATCCTGTAATGGAAACATTACTTCAAAAAATAGATGGGATGATACTGGAGTTGTTGATTCTGTCAATCAGCCAAACAATTTAGGTATTAGTGAGTAAGATTTCTGAAATGAATGCTGTTTATTTTTTAACAATCAATCAACCTCCTTCTCCGGCACTCCCATCAGCAGTCGTTCATGCAGTTTTCAATATATCTTATAATAAATTATATTAACATCCAAATGATTTTAAATAGATAACACCTTGTTCCAGATAACCCTTGGCAAACATCCTAATCAATTTTTGTAGAAACAGTTATCTGTTCAGAATAAAACCACCGTGTGATGCATATGTTTGTGATTGAAACTTGCCAAATTATGAGGCTTAATCATTACCTTATGCAACCTCATGCAGCATACTTACTGAGTAGCATTATGCTTCAAACAGTAGTGTTCCTATAACTGGGACATTTAATTTACCTTCAATTCCTGATGTAAATGCACTGTATGATGCCACAAGTCCTGGCGTGAGGTTATTTTTTTCTATGCATAGTCTAATTAAACTGTATCATTAATATCTCAAGTAGCATAATGACTGTGGCTACTTAGTTATAGCTGGAATGTAATGCAGTGCTCACTTTAGTATTTTCTGGGCTAACATGTAAAAAGGCAGAGTTCTCATAATTCATGAACTCAAGACAATAGTGACATTAGACTGAATTGCAAAGTGCGCTGAAATAAAGACTTGATGCAGTGGTTAACTTAAACACTAAATAAAAACCTGAAACTTTAATATATCTAGAGGAATATGCACCGTTCATAATTCCAATGTGAAAAAAGTGACAACATCTCACTGAAGTTAGGCATGACACCAGGGGCCTCATGTATAAATGGTGCATACACACAAAAATGTTGCATACTCCTGTTTCCATGCTCAAATCGCGATGTATAAAACCTAAACTTGGCATAAAGCCACGCACATTTTCACGCTAGCTCAAACCCTGGCGTACACAAGTTCTCCGCTCGGTTTTGCAAACTGGTGGCACCCAGTGTTAAAGAAGTGCTTTTGTTCCAGTGTGGTTTCCCTTTCTTTTTTAGATCCACATCCCTGACGCGGCTTTATCATATACCCTGAAATTAACCGCATATTGTTTATTAGTTTACGGCATCTGATTGTAATTATCCTGTAACAATATAATGGTCCACGGAATACCATAGCTGCTTTAGCGTTGTTATTCTCACTACACCTTCTTCTTCTTCTTTCAACTGCTTCCGTTAGGGGTTGCCACAGCGGATCATCTTTTTCCATATTACTCTCACTGCACCACTCGGAGTATTTATATCACTGTATCTGAGTGTGGAATCACAGCTCTACAGCAGCTGATCTGAAAGAGAATTATCGGTATACAGCATCTAGCACACGCCTATTTGAACTGTTCTCATACGGCAAACGATTCAGAGCCTTTCCTGTGTTGACCTCGCGGTTCAGAAACAGTTTCATCCCAAAAACTATAAACACAATCAATCAGTCCATCAAGTGCTCCTTATAGAACTATTTGTACTTATAAGTACAATTACTTCACTGTAAACTTGCGATACGGTTATAATATTGCACAACCTGAGCCATTTTATAAAGCGTGTATTTACATATGATGACAATATAATTTTTAAGATGAAATGCAGCAAAATATGTTTAGTATATTATACAGATAAAACTTTAACTTCATTTAAAAAAATCTATATTGTTAATAATTAAACATGTGAGGACACAGTGCCACAGCGCTAGCAAGGAGCTGGCGCTCCATTCACGGATTGTTCCTGCCTCGCGCTGTATTCTTGCTGGGGCTGGAGTGACACTGGAAGGATAGAGGGATAGAATAGTTAAACACACACTACGAAGATATTTCAATGTTCCTTAAAAGTTTTGAAGAATCAGCTTACAGATGGCTTATTGCCTGTTACAGAGCTGATTGTGTGGTGATTGAGTATTTGGAGAAAGAAAAGGAAGGACAGGAATTGGAGGTTAGTATGTTTGAAAGAGACAATACTGCTGCAATAAATTATTTCATCGAAGGTTGCGCACACCACAGCAAGCATCTTGCGTGAGGCATGAACAATCACTGTGGCACCGTGTTCCCATGTTTAATACATGCTTTAATTCCTATCATCATGAAAATGATATCAAGTAGACCTGTAGTATCATGAATGTAATGGATTCTGTGTTCTATCGGAGGAGGAGAAAGCCCGTTTAAGAAGCACATAGTGATTCACACACACAGAGTACATAGAAATCATACAAAAACTCATAAAAAACAAAGCATTTAACGCGCTACTTTAGTTACGATGGGATTTAAGAAACTAGTAAATTAAATGATTTTAAGATGAAGTTTATGATGTTCTACTTTAATGACAAAGTAAACTACGTGATTAAAGTGGAAATTTCGAGATTAAAGTTGACATTTCAAGTTTTTTTCCCCACTGTGTCCCTATTTTTTTTTCTTTTCTCCGTACCCTAATAAGCTTTCATATGACACTCAGACGGTGGGTGGGCTTTTGTTGTTTATACCACTTTTTAAACCAACAAATAGTACGTTTTTCCTTGCCTCCATTTGGTATTTGCTAAAATTCTTCTGTTTCCCCCTGTGCTTTTGCCATTGCCTTTTCACAGAACGCTGAAGTTAAGGGCTATTTATATTGATTTGCATATTCAAAGATGTGTAATTCTGGGAGGAGTTTGCAGAGTGGCAGCAGGCACGTGCGTTACTTTTCATGCTGACCGGGATTTATGGAGCGGAAGAACGTGGAAGTTGGCGAATGCACAGATTTATGTGTCTGGATTTTTTTGTGCGTACGAACATTTCCACTTTTGCCCGTACGCCATGTTTTAGTGTGAATTCTACTCACAGTGTTATGCATGAGACCCCAGGTCATCATTGCCTCATGTATTTCAGGTAGTATATCATGCTACTCATATCTGGTACAACCTTATTAACAAAACATATTCCTTCACAGCACACTAGTAATGACAGTAAAAATAGATTGCTTTCTATAAACAATAATCACCATGTGGAAACATCATACATGCGCTAGCATCTATAATTCGTATCTCTCAGCAGTGCTTTCCATTTTAAACTGGCCCAGACTAGATGCAAATTGGAGACATTACATTTTTTGGGAGCAATGGTTATGCCTAGAATCAGCTGATTAATTTCTTTGTTATTTATTAACTGTAAATATTCAGACAATTTAATTCTACATCCATCCATCCATTTTCCAACCCGCTGAATCCAAACACAGGGTCACGGGGGTCTGCTGGAGCCAATCCAATGACAGGAAATACAAATGACAGGAAATCTTTGTAATAAACAGTCCTTCAGCGTGGGCATAGGGCCTCCATATGAATTTCAGGCACCTTGACTGGAGTCATCCAAGTCGGCATTGCTACTGTGGAGAAGATAATTTTTTCAACTCGATTTTTGGTTTGCTCCCAGTCTGGTGTGTGAAAATGATGATATCAAATGGAATTCTGTTATCCAAACCTTTTTAAGTTTTTACATTTTTTTCTTTTCAATAATGAACCGTTTTTGTGCACAAAGACTGCTGATGGTTGTTTTTGGGTGAGACCCATTTAGTTTGGCCTGTAACACTAAGACACTTGAAAACCTGGGCAGATATGCTGTTACTGGCACACTGAAGCTGTTGTGTCTGGCAATCATTATCATGATGCTTTTGAAGCCACATAAATGACTGTTTTTGGCAAATCTCTCTCTAAGTTGCACACATTTTCATGTAATTTTGTATCATGTATTTTTCATGTAATTTCATGTATATAGAATATGATGATCTCAGTTTAAATGCAGTTGGTTACATAGGAAAGGCAAGTGAACATAATTAAATGGCCCAGCACTACAGCTCTATCTGCATTTTTGTGCTTAATAGCTGCATATTACTGCGCAGTGAAATAGATGTGTGGTTATATATTGGTTAAAAATTGCATAGCTAAGTGTTTTTATGTTACTATGTGTTTTTTTAATTTGTAAATCTGACCAGGCTTTCTTTTGAGAAGAATATTGCAAATGACATGAATGTTCAAAATTTACAAATGGAAATGTTTTGTCATTATCTATCTGTCATTCGTGACTTGTGCATTATATTCATTCACAAATAGAAGTGTTTATGTTATTATGCTGATATCATTATTAATTTTTGTAAGTATTTGATGACATTTTAAAATGCTTTCCAATTAAATACTGTAAATCTACTCAAGCATCCAGTTGATACACTTGCATTTGTTTCTGTATCCTACATGTGCTTTTTTTCTAGGCAATTACATATTGTAACTCCTCACCCTAAACTCAAGAGGCATGACAATTTCCACATTCATCTTCTAAAAAGGAACATGTATTCACTTTCTGTCACTAAATTTGAAATCGTATTGAAGAATACTGAGTTTGGAATGTAAAACCTCAGCTGCAGTCACAAAATAATTGTATCTTCTAAAAAGCACCACAGGAATCTGACCCAAACTTTTCATCTTAGATGCAGAAAAACTTTGGCATATCCATTTTTATATTTGGCTTGGTTGCCCAGAGTCTCTTTTCAATAGTCTTCCTTTACAAAATATTGACAAATTAGAAGAGGTTGTAAACAAAATTACCAGAATTGTGACCTGAGCCAAACACAATGACCATATCACCCCTCAGCTGACTTAAATTTGTAATTTCCTGTAATATCAAATCATCTTCTGACTCTAAAACTACCCATTAAAGTTTACTTTCTAAGTTCGAATTATAAGGAACACATACACTGATTAAATTTTATGACTGTTAAAATCGAGCATACATTTGCGATTTTGACACAATTTTAAGTCTAATGTTCTGTGTCTGCCCAAATATCAGCTAAATCAGCAGCTGTTTCAAGTGCAATTTGAAAGAAATTGCGATGCCCGATTGCATCTTACAATTCCACTGTCGTACAATCGGAAGAATTTCTGTCACGTTGGACATATCAGTAGGCTCCTTGTAGTGTGTACTATCTCATGAGCTGATTTTCTAATAACGCCATCAATTTGCATGAAATTCATTGTGGGTTACAGGTTGCCGCCATTGGGTTGGGTGTCCCCATTGAACAATCGCCGCTGATGACATACCATGGCAATGTTGACTGCTTAAACAACTCACGGCAACCCATCCCAGACACTTCTCAAACTGTATGCAACCCCTTCCCATTAAACCCAATGTTGACTTGTGACCCTACAAGATACAACAGTACAACCCGCGACCTATAGTTCAATAATTGATGGCCTAAAAGAATGGAAGTTGAAGAGATGAAAATTCTACAATGGATGTGTGGGTGTGAACAAAATGGATCAAGTAGAAAACAGGTATATTATGGGAAAGGGATACATGTGATTGTAAAGGCTATGCAGGAAATTGGATGTAAGAATTAGAGGGCCAGAAATGGAACAGATCTAGCCACACTGCATGACCCTGGAAAAGGAAAAATCCAGAGGGAAATAAAACATCAGAGGGTTCAATTTAAACCATACTCTTTTAAGACTCTCAGTTCTTTGGTCTTTGGCTCTAACAGAGCAGGGATTATATCCAAGTGCACTTTACATCTTCATTCACACAATAATAATTTTGAGTTTCCAATCAATCTAACATACCAGCTTCTATGATGTGGAAGTAAACTGGAGTATTAGAAGAATATGTGTGCACTGGGAGGAGTAGACAGAACAAAATTATGCAGTGTCATTTTGAATTGAGTTTGAGCCCTGTGATCACATTCTTTAAAACAGCCGAATCACTTTGTATTTAGGTAAATTTCTCAATTAAGCAACCTTCATTGTACAGTATTATACAATGTATAACTTCTTGTCACTCCATATTTACTGCATTTTCTCAATTGTCATCCTATGTGCTTAGCATAAATAGTAAAGATGCTGCCATAATGTAACGACAGACAGGAAGTCAGTGATTGCAGTTAAAAACTGTGACCTGTGCTTAACAGAGCATCTACGTAGCATTTTGCCAGACTGACAGGATGGCAAGCATTCAAGATTTTATCTTTCCTCCTGATAACAAAACAATGAATACTCTCCTTGAGATGCTACTTGTATTGCGAAACATTGCAGAGGCCCTAAGGAGTACCTTACAAACTATATGGCCACTTGTCCTTATTAGTGATGTGTTTGCTTTTCTGCCAATGAATCCCTATTTTGATGTATTCTCATCAAGTCTGCCTCAAACCAAGGCTGCTGCTGTGTGTTTTCACCTGAACATACAAGAGCTTGTTTTCAAAATGTGATTTGTGTAAACTTTATTATACAGATGGAAAGGTGTTTCAGCTATTGGCAGGAAATTCCAAATCAGACTTACTGCTGCTTTCATCTTCTGTACACACCAGTTTTGTTATTATAATAATTGAATATAACAAATTGGTATTATGCACTGTCAGTTGTTCTTCATGAGAATTGTATTTCTCAGCATTGCTATTTAGTTTTTGAAAATCAACTGTTTGCTCAGTTATCTGTGTTCTGGAAGCACTGTTCCAATGGGCTGTTGGTTACTTTGATACAAGCCTGGAAAATAATAATTTTAGAAGAAGCCAGTGAGAGATGACAGAAAAGCTGTTATTTAGAGAACCGTGACCATTCTCTTCATAAATAAACGTCAATCATGCTGTTACACTTTTTCTGCATTGTACTTTGTGAAAAGGTGAGTTCTTTATATTCCTATTAAAATAAAGTTTCAAAACAGTCATGTGATGGAAAACACATTATCATCATCAATAGAAAATGTAAATATCTTATATGTCCAAGGTACTGTAGGTAGCAGTGGCCTCCTTCGTAGACTGAAGTGCAGGGGTTACGTGAAAGTTATTATAGTATAATGGATAAAGGCAAAATTAAGGAGGTGAACTGAAAAATGTAATTACAAGCTGAAATGAAAATGCATAAAGAGAGGATATCTGGTCTATGCATCTTCCTACAGTAAAGTCTTTCTTCTTTCTCCAAAGTTTGCTCTTTGTGCTTCCTTTCTTTGGTATTTTTATTTTGTTACTCCCAACTCCACATTCATTCGTCTATTGTAAGCAGGTTGTATACAGAAAGCTAATCAAATCTCTTCTGGTCACTTGCTGTATTTACACTTAATGAGTTTGGAAGGTACAGTAATAGACTGTTGCCCCATCCAGGGATGGAGCAAGCAGGTTCACAATGGGTTGATAGATGAATGGAATATGAAAAGGTTAGGAACTGACTTATATAACATACATAAAAGGAACTGGTTTGTTTTGTTCCCAGGAAGAATTGTGACCTCACCCCAAACTTCTGTTTGAAGTAATGTACACCACTCCCTATTTGTTGCTTGTCTATTGATAGACATCTCAGCCTCTTGGGAAATATTGTGGTAATACTGTTTACTCTACCAGAATCTGTAGCAGGGTGTCAAAGTCAGTGCCTGATTCTTATTTGTATTTACATTTTCCCTTCTATCACAAACACTTCTTTCCTGGATGATCTCTTTACTCTTTGCATTACTGCTGTACAGCAGAAGTTATTCTCACTTTGGCATGACTGCGGCAAAAAAAGTAATAGCTTCTCATTGGAAACCCATAAACTCCCTCTCCTTTACCCTCTGGAACATTTCTTTCGTTTCTTTAATTCAGTTACACTTGAAGTTTCAGTGTTACGAATTAGAGAATCATGTGACCCAAAGGTTCATAACTGGCATTTTGCAGTGTGACTGGTCCACAGTTGGATTTCTAATTCCCCTCTTCACAGTAACCAAGCCTTAAATTATTCTCCTGAGTATGTATTTTGCCTCTTTCAGCATCTCTAAATCTCCTAATGATCTTCTTTACTTGGCTATGGTCAGGTTGGCATTAGAAGGTCACTGTTGGGTTTTGCGCTTTTTAATTGTTTAAAAAATGACTGCCTGTGGTATGTTCTTTCTGTTTGTTTGACTTGCACCATGTTTTCTCTCTAAATGACTTGTCTAACTCAAGTCAATTCTTACTGTTAATGACACCTACAGTTTAATTCAATGTCTTTTTAGTGCACATGATTTGCTACATCTATTTTTATAATTGTAGGGAAATATAAAAATCTTTTATGGGGTGGAGATCTTCATTCTAGTGATGCTCTTCCTTCGTCTGTTTCAACACACGGATGTAAAATGTTTGGAGTTTGTGCTTTTATTAATTTTTCTGCCAAATTTTGGAACTCACTATCAAGCAACCTTAGTCAGCTACAATCCTTAGATTTATTTAAATCAAATCTGAAGGCTTTTCTGTTGTAGCAAACTATTTATGAAATGTATATTTTGTCTCCCTTAACTAAATATGTTCTTAGATTGCTAATTATTGTTTTGTACATTTTGGTATTTTATTTATTTTAATTATATAAAGTGCCTCAAGCACATTTTGTATAAATAAATGATCTTTAAGGGCATTAGCAATTCTCTATCCTTCACTTTTTTACCTCTTGTTTCCCCCCCAAATATTTTAACACAGAGCTTTATGATGAACACAATTGGGTGTTAATAAAGGCAAGACAAATAGCTTGCTGTAAATTTCCTTGTTATATGAAATTTGTCAGCTGCTTAAGAAAAACAAGCAATTACACTTTGTCTGACTTTAAGAATTAAAAAACAATTATGGATTTTAAATCTAAGGAACCAAGTAAACTAGTAACTATAATTAGATTATAATATTTTTCTGTTTTTACTTCAAAAGTGTGTTATGATGAGAGAAGTGTTATATTAGTCAAGCACAGATTACTGTAACAAAAAGTAAATTTAAAGCAAACAAAAATGTAATCCAATCAGAAACAATCAATTCCATATGGCACAAAATGGATTAAGACTTGTGAATCTTAAACCACATTAAAAATCTTGACCAGAAAAGAGATCCTAATCATCATCTTCTTCTTCCGGCTGCTCCCATTAGGGGTCTTCAGAGTGGATCAACTTTTTCCATATCTTCCTGTCCTCTACATCTTGCTCTATGACACCCATCACCAGGATGTCCTCTCTCACCACATAAATAAACCTCCTCTTAGGCCTTCCTCTTTTCCTTTTACTTGGCAGCTCTATCCTTAACATCCTTCTCCACATATACTCAGCATCTCTTCTCTGCACTTGTCCAAACCAACGCAATCTTGCCTCTCTGACTTTGTCTCCCAACCGTCCAACTTGAGCTGACCCTCTAATGTACTCATTTCTAATCCTGTCCATCCTCGTCACACCCAATGCAAATCTTTAACTCTGCTACCTCCAGCTCTGTCTCCCGCTTTCTGTTCAGTGCCACCGTCTCCAACCCATCTAACACATCTGGTCTCACTACCGTCCTATAGACCTCCCCCTTCACTCTTGCTGATACCTGTCTGTCACAAATTACTCCTGACACACTTCTCCACCCATTCCACCCTGCCTGCACTCTTTTTCACCTCTCTTCCACAATCCCCATTACTCTGTACTGTTGATCCCAAGTATTTAAACTCATCCACCTTCACCAACTCTACTCTTTCCATCCTCACCATTCCACTGACCTCCCTCTCATTTACACACATATATTCTGTCTTGTTCCTACTGACCTTCATTCCTGTCCTCTCCAGAGCATATCTCCACCTCTCCAGGGTCTCCTCAACCTGCTCCCTAGTACTGCTACAGATCACAATGTCAATGTCAACATCATAGTCCACGGGGACTCCTGTCTAATCTTGTCTGTCAACCTGTCCATCACCATTGCAAATAAGAAAGGGCTCAGAGTCAATCCCTGATGTAATCTCACCTCCACCCTGAATGTATCAGTCACTCCTACTGCAGACCTCACCATTGTCAGAGTTCCCTCGTACATATCCTGTACAACTCTTAAGTACTTCTCTGCCACTCCCGAGTTCCTCATGCAATACCACAGCTCCTCTCGATGCATCCTGTAATATGGTTTCTCCAGGTCCACAAAGATGCAATGCAACTCCTTCCAAGATTCACTTTCCAAGATTCCATTAAACAATATGGTTAAAAACTCCACTGCCATCTCTCCTAAACACCTCCATGCTTCCACGGGTATGTCATCTGGACCAACGGCCTTTCCATTTTTCATCCTCTTCATAGCTATCCTTGCTTCCTCCTTGCTAATCCATTGCACTTCCTGATTCACTATCTCCACATCATCCAACCTTCTATCTCTCTCGTTCTCTTCATTCATCAGCCTCTCAAAGTACTCTTTCCATCTGCTCAACACACTGTCTTCGCTTGTGAGTATATTTCCATCTTTATCCTTTATCACCCTAACCTGCTGCACATCTTTCCCAGCTCGGTCCCTCTTTCTAGCCAATCGTTACAGGTCCTTTTCTCCCTCCTTAGTGTCCAGCCTCTCATACAACTCATCATACACCTTTTCTTTAGCCTTCGCCACCTCTCTCTTCACCTTGCGGCTTAGCTCCTTGTACTCTTGTCAACTTTTTGCATCTCTCTGACTATCCCACTTCTTCTTCACCATCCTCTTTCTATATATACTCTCCTGTACTTCCCCATTCCACCACCAGGTTTCCTTTTCCTTCTTCCTCTTTCCAGATGTCACGCCAAGCACCCTTCTTGCTGGCACCCTTACTACATCTGCTGCAGTTGCCCAACTGTCTGGTAACTCTTCACTGCCACCCAGTGCCTGTCTCACCTCCTCCCTAAACCCAACCTTGCAGTCATGTCCATCCTTTTGGCAAAATCCACTATCATCCGACCACCTTCATTCCACTCCTTTACACCATACCATACTCCTCGCCTCCTCTGTTCCCTTCACCTACATGTCCATTGAAATCCGCTTCAATCACAACTTTCTGTCCCTTGGGTACACTGTTCATCACTTCATCCAACTCACTCCAAAAATCTTCTTTCTCATCTATCGCACACCCAACTTGCGGGTCATATGCACTAACAACATTCATCATCACACCTCCAATTTCCGGCTTCATAATCATTACTCTGTCTGACACTCTTTTCACCTCCAAAACACTCTTGACATACTGTTCCTTCAGAATAACCCCTACTCCATTTCTCCTGCCATCCACATCATGATAGAACCATTTGAATCCATCTCCGATCCACCTGGCCTTACTCCCCTTCCATTTAGTCTCTTGCATGCACAATATATCAACCTTCCTTCTCTCCATCATATCGGCTAACTCTCTACCCTTACCAGTCATACTGCCAACATTCAAAGTTCCTACCCTCAGTTCCACTCTCTTTTTATTCTTCCTCTCTTCTGCCTTCGGACACGTCTCCCTCCTCCTCTTCTCCTTCTTCGACCAACAGTAGCCCAATTTCCGCCAGCACCCTGTTGGCTAACAGTACTGGTGGCAGTCGTTGTTAACCTGGGCTCGACTGATCCGGTATGGAAATTTGTATTGTTGTCCGCATATTCATTTGGCAAAATTTTACACCAGATGCCCTTTCTGAAATAACCTTCCCCATTTTCTCTGGGTTTGGGACCAGCATGAATAAACACACTGGTTTGTGCATCCCCTGTGGTGGGGTTTTATATTATAGATCCTAATATTGAATTAAATTATATACAGTATGTGTTTAGCAGAAACAGAATTTATCCATCGTTATAAAGTAGTGTCCTTCTGTATCTGTATCCCCTGTGGATAAAAATTACTAGTCCCCATGTTTTCTTGTTACAAGTAGAGTAGCATACTTGTCCAATCCAGTCTTTTTTCAAACAAAATTGACTCAGACTAGTTAAATGCGTCTGTTGTTAAATAAATTTTATTTGGTCTCATGCAACTAAGTGATCACTTTTTTTTTTTCTTTTGAACTCAAAATTAAAACCTTTAAAATTCCAACTTTCTAATTTCAATGAACAGTTAGTATTATGTGGTCCTTGTTTCCTAGAGGTGATCCTCCTCTCTTACTGCGTTTTCTACTTTAGGTAAAATTTTACAATAGCAAATATCCAGCCCACTATCAATTGTAATATTTTGCCAACAGCATTATCAATCTTGCAAATATTGTAATTGAAATGAATGTGTACAACTTCTTATCTCTACCTCCTATGCCACACCAACTCATAATTTTGCCTCCTTAAATCAGGCTACAATCCTCACTGAAATTCTCAGAAATTAAGAAAAAAGCTGGATCAGAACATTACAGCCACTTTGACCCTTCAAGAGACACAACTGGCACTCTTAATCTAGAATTTAAGGCTGCTTATAACTATATCACTGTATGTGACTTTTCTAGATATTTTCATTTGTAGCCTTCACTTACAGAATCAGTGGCATGGTGACGTAGTGTCATTACTGCTCCCTCGCTGTAAGAAGACCAGGCTTTGCTTTTTGAATCCTCCCTGCATAGAGTTTGCATGGGTTTATGTGGGTGCTCTAGTTTCTTCCCACTGTCCAAAGACATGTAAGTTAGGTGAATTGCCGATGCTAAATTGGCCTTATAGTGTGTTTGGTGAGTGTGTGCGTGTGTGTTTGCTCTGAGATGCACTGGCACCCTGTCCTGAATTGTTTCTGCCTTGCACCCTATTCTAGATAGAATAGGCTCCAGCACCCGGCACAGCTCTGGTATGGATTAATCGGGTTAGAAAGTGACAGTGATGTACGTAATCTTAGTGAGCAGAAGGCATTTTTCAGTGCAGTGCATTTTGTTCCTATGGAGCAGATGCATAATGTGACATGCCTAGCGACCCACTCCGACTAGTCCATGACTTGCTCCGATATAATCTAACAGGTTTGATTTTGTTTTCATAATGCATTAATGAGAAGTAAGGAACATGGTTGTTTTGGATCTCATAAACACAAGAGAAGTTTGTGTGTCTGATGTCTCACATTTTACTTCCCATGAAAGAATGGAAAAACAAAACAAGGGGCAGATGCTGCTTCTGAAGTTGTCATACCTATTAACCCTTTGAACAGAGCCATCAAAGTCAGACAGCTGGTTATTAACTGTCACAATAAGAGGCGAGCAAGACTGAACTGGAAGGTTGTCACTTAGTCATAAATTAGACAGGCCCGGTAATTTTCAGTCATTTAAGTTGACTGGGTCTGATGTTGTGACCAGCAACTCTGACTTACCCTGATCACGTACTATTATGTCTAGGTCATGTCCCACTTCTCTTACCAGCAGTATTTCTGGCTGACTATCTGCAGCAACCTCACCCCTTTCTCATTAATTTTGCCTAATTTTTTAGGGAGGCACAGAATTTGATTTGGCAGTTGGTCCTCATTCCTGAAATTATATTTACACCATTCAGACATTTTCTGGTTTTTGTTTTTATTTTTTTTTCACACTTATGATGTGTATTATAGCTTTATGCATGCCTTTTTTCCTTTTGACTTTTTCCCAGTATCTCTTCTATAAGCTTTTCATGGCCAGCCATTGACTTTTGTTTTCATTACATACAGAGCCTTAACAAAAGGCAAAACATACACATGGAAGAAAGAATGAAAGTTTAGTGTGTAGAGTTTTATTACTTTCCATTAACTTTGAAATACTCTCATTTTTTATTTTTATCTTTAATGGTTAACTTTAAGGCAGATTCGCCTGTCATTCCAAATTTTTGAAGAATTAGGTAAAGTGATTATAAATATCTCACATGGCATTCCCAATAGAGAAGAAAAAATAAATAAACACACACACAAAGATTGTATGACAGAATTGCAGAGACATTAAGATGCCATCCACCATCTAACTGTACAATAACCCACTGATTATCAATGCAGAGATTTTAAGCAAACCAAATTAAAGAGTATTTTTCAGAAGTTAAAAGGGGTAGATAAATTTCCTGTACATGGCTTGAACTAATTTGACAGCACTAGTGTTCACAGAGAATAGCTTTTGTTGGGTAGAAGTAGGAGAAAGATCAATGATGAGGTGAAGTCATTAACAATATTTTTTTATTAGAAAGTTGCAAAGATGTAGGTTGGTGCCCTTTTAGTGGACGAGAAGCACCAATATATGCCAAAGACATTTATAAAGTGTAAGTGGGCAGCATACTCTAACTTACATTAGCAGGATCTACTTGAATTTTCTGCCAATGTGTTTAAATGCTGACCTCTTGAGTTGTAGTCCAGTTTCTGTAGCATTTACTTGCAATCTATAGGCCTACCCCTTTTCTATTAGTGGGGGGTCACATTAGCTTTGGTAGGAGGTGTATTTTGTTAAGAAACAAAAATATATTTGCAATGATTTCATAGTATTAATAAAAATTAACTTGATTGAATTTGTATATATCATTTAATCTAATATTCTAACATGCCAAACCAAATTGTGCATATTTACTAGTTAATATTGCATTAGTTTTTACCTGGCTGAGATGGCTGTAAAATTCATGTTTGTTGAAAAATTCTGTCTACCTATTTAAGAAAAGTAATTTGTGAAATAACAGTAAGAGACATGATTTAGTAACTTAAAAGGAAATTGAAGTTGTTTGGCAGTCAGTGGTAATCATAGCAGTTTGATGAGCATTGTTATGGTGGATGTGATGCCTGTGGAAAAAAGAACTACTGAAAAGGGAGAAGAGAGTTGTTAAATAGGAAATCGGTTAAGAACAAACAGGTAATAACAAATTAACAAAATGAAAATTATACTTGATATTTTTTCCAGTGTTTCACAAGTGAAGAGGTAAATAATACATTGCGTATCAGTAGTTGCAAGGCTTTTTAAATTATTATTAAATTGTTTAGAATTTATAGAGGGAGATATGGAATGATGACTTAAACTAAAACAGTTAAGGTACTGTACCAGGACAAGATAATATTCATCCTAAAGTTCTTAAAGATATTTATGATTAAATATTCAAACTCTTGGCATCTATTTTTAGATGGATGTTAGCCAACAATGTACAATTACCCCCAAAAAAATTATTAAAGGTCTGTTTTCAGGTATCACAGGTACATTTAAAGAAGCAATTATGTCCTCCATGACCCCCTGGTGTCCTAAGGTGAGCTCCTGGAGCAGTGCTGGGCAAAGCCCATTTGGAGACCTAGGAGGTGAATGGTGTGGGGGTGGCACCCCTCAGTGTCCATCCATAGCAGATAGTCAACAGTATTAGACTTCGACGACTGGGGGTTTAGATGCCATCCAGAGCACGTGCCCTTTCAGTTACATAATTGAGGCCTCTCTGTATACATAGCTTGGAATTTACAGAGCACGTGCTCTTTAACGTTCAGAAACAGCACTCCCTGATGGATACACTGTCTCAGGCTCTAATTACCATTCAGAATTTTTTGGTGCAGGTGCTCTCTGCTGTCCATGTCACTCACACTTAAATATGCTACCATCCTGGAGCCTAAAAGTTACCCACAAAGCAGATGAATAAAGCTACCTTGATTTTGATTTTCATAATGTGTGTAAAGGTAGAATGGATTCTTTTCATGTTGTATCTGGGAGTACTTCCAGTGACATGATATTGCACCAAGGCGGCACGTCTGGGTTAAGAATAAGGCGCCGGTCCATCATACATCAGGGGCCAATTTAGCAATGCTAATTAAAATGCATGCCTTTGGACTGTGGGAGGAAACTGGAGTACCCAGAGGAAACTCACTTAGACACTGGGAGGACATGCAAACTCCATGCAGGGAGCATCCTGGTCTCCTTATTGAGAGACAGCATTACTATAAGTGCACCACCATGCTGTCCTACTGGTAAAAGTAATGAGTAAATTATAGAACAAAAACTGAATTCTATCTGTTACAGCTGATAAGTTATAATTCCTCCATAGAAGTAGTTGTAATTGTAGTAGTACAGTAGTACATTTGTAGAGGGGGCTGGATGGTCTTTTGACCTTGGAACTCATGATTTATTTTTTTCATCTAGCCTAACTGGAGTTTTTGTTTTGTTTTTCATTTTTTTGTCCTTGTGGCCACCTAACCTTATCTTTTTCTTTGTTACATACTGTATAATATTATTGCCCAATCTTGTTTATGTTTTGTATTAACTTCCTTTTATTTCATCTTGTAAAGCACTTTGAGCTACATTGTTTGAATGAAAATGTGCTATATATATGCTGTATAGGTTTTGTTGTAGTATTTTCAATTATTGATACCTTATTGGTCCAAATAGTGCTTTTGGTGGGCTAGTGATACCTAATAGCAATAAAATCAGACTGTTGTTGAGAACAATTTGAAATGATGCCTGAGAGAGATTGTAAAGAATAGATTCTGATTCTTCCCCTAACTCTTCTATTTCTTACATTTGTGGGGAACCAAGTGCTGACCTAATTCTATTAAGGATAATTCAGTTTTGCTAAGCAACAAAAACATTTATTAGAAATACAACATTGTCTACATTGATGTATTGCTTAGCACTATTAATACAGTGTCCAAGGGAGACTAGCAGTAAAGCTATAGAACTTGGTGTACATATGGGTGCAAAACTGGTGTAACACAAAACAGGGAGTGTTATTGTCTGGGAGAGTTTCCTAATTCTTTTTGTTATGATTTTTTTCTGCTATGTTATGAGTTCTTTGGGACTTCATGTGTTAGGGAAAATGAATACATGGGTGTTTTATGTTATTATTTAAGTATAACATAATATAGTTTCATTATTTATTTTTCAGCACATCATGCTGCCATTTTGTCACTGTGTTGCTTGGGCATGCTGTACTGTTGTTAATGGCTCCCAGAAGGTGATGTGTGTTACTCCACGGATGCTTGGCTTTACAACTCCGCACAACATTCAGTGGAGCATCTGAGATTCAGGATCTACCAGTCAAGTAACTTCAGTGTGAGCCCTTAAGGACAAGTGCCTTTAGATTTTTGATTCATAGCAATTCTGGTTTTGGCTTCTGAACAGTCTGTTGTTTAGATTTCTCTGTCATCTCGCCTTTTGCTTGTTATGCCCTTTAAGTCTAGATTTTAGTGACACAATGTCTTCTGGTTGTTGACATCTGGCAGTTCTATTTTTGCCATTAAATCACAGCTTTACACTTTGGTTTTGGTTATGGCTTCTTAGGTTTGAGGATTCAACCCTCAAATAACTTTACCGTGAAAGATTTTTTGGGTTTTGACTCATAGCAATTTTGCTCTTGACATTTTTGCATCAAGTTTTGGTGACATTACCTTTTTATTTGAAACACATGGCAACTCACCTTTCAACTTTGTTGTTATATTTTTTGTGAGGATGTGTCTTTTGTAAATGACCTCTAATTCTTCATAGTTTAGCACTTTGTATTTTACAATCGTTTAATCGAATTTTAATATCAAACAAATATTCCAAACAAACGTGTATCGCTCATTCTGCCTACCCTGCATCTGTGGGTACATACATTCCCTCTCCCCATAAGGCAATTGAGGGGGGCTAACTGGAACTAAAAAAGCAGCCGAGGTGCAGCTGACAACTCTGAATAATGTGACTGGCATAACATTGGACACATATGTTGTTCTGAAAAAATAGTTAAAAAATGAGGCATTACGAGAATCAGTACTGCTTCTAATAGCAAAATCAATTAAGTTAGCCATTGAATTTACTAAAGCACTGTAAGTGGAAGACCAATATAGCTCTAGAAAGGTTTTGGATCAGGTTTGAAAACTGAAGCTCCCGACTACTGGAGCATGAGCATAGTTTATCATTGTAGACCGTATTCAACCTGCTAAAGTACACCTCTAAACAAAGGTCAATACCAGGATAGAGATGTGACCTTACATGATAGCAGGGATAAGAAATTAAGATGATAGAACCATTTCCTACAAGCAGCTTTGCTAGTGAGCCATGCAATTTGAGAAAGCATGAATAATGCAGGGCGGCACGGTGGCGCAATGGGTAGCGCTGCTGCCTCGCAGTTGGGAGATCTGGGGACCTGGGTTCACTTCCCGGGTCCTCCCTGCATGGAGTTTGCATGTTCTCCCCATGTCTGCGTGGGTTTCCTCCGGGCGCTCCGGTTTCCGGTTAGGTGGATTGGCGATTCTAAATTGGCCCTAGTGTGTGCTTGGTGTGTGGGTGTGTTTGTGTGTGTCCTGCGGTGGGTTGGCACCCTGCCCAGGATTGGTTCCCTGCCTTGTGCCCTGTGTTGGCTGGGATTGGCTCCAGCAGACCCCCGTGACTATGTGTTCGGATTCAGCGGGTTGGAAAATGGATGGATGGATGGATGAATAATGCATTATTGTGTTTTAGCATGCAATTTGTAAAATGTTTTTACAATTATTTTCAATAATAAACATTGCCATCAAAAGCATAATTTGAAAATTGTGCATAATTAGGAAAATATAAGCTTTCAAATAATACACCTACAACACTCAAGTACCTGAGAATATTTAATTATGCGCAATAAGTTGTACTTGTGGCAAATGGGAACCTGATTTCCATAGCATGGCCTTCACTCTATAGTTGCTTACCCTTGCTATTATAAAATGCAAAGAACCAAAGTTGGAATAAACGTGGCACAAGATGTTTGAAAAAAGAAAAGAATATTTTTGCACTTTTGTCTATAATAAATACAGTATGTCTTCAAGGAGCCTTGGTTAGACATATTATTTCCTTCCTTGCCTAAATGTCAAGAGATAATAATAACATTGAGCAAAACACTTTCTGAAAAGTTCCTGGAATAAGGAGATGTTCACTACCCACTGAAAGGTTATAGAAATGCTTTGTTTTAAGCTCATTGTAAGGTAAATGATCAGGTAAGCTTCAGGATCACCTCAAAAAATTCAATCTGTTTGAAAAATTTCAATCTGGTTTCCGAACTTCTCATAGTACAGAGACAGCCCTGGCCAGAGTCACCAATGTCCTCCTGATGGCTGCTGACCAGGGCTCTCCATCACTTCTTATCTTCCTGGACCTCACAGCTGCATTTGAGATCATGATGTTCTCCATCATCGTCTTGACTATATAATTGGACTTTCTGGCATTGCTTTGGAGTGGTCCGAGTCCTATCTTACTGATAGGACTGAGTATGTGGCCTTGGGGGATGCTAAATCTCATACCCACAAGGATCAGTCCTTGGGCCGACCCTTTTTAATATTTATAGGCTACCCCTGGGTCACATCATCCGCAAGCATGGAGTTTCATTCCATTGCTATGCTGATGATACGCAGCACTATGTGAGACTGGATTCAACTTCTCTTACACCTCTAAAACTCTTTCCTCTTTCTTGGATGAGATTGAGGCTTGGATGTCCAAGAAGTCTCTCAAGCTGAACAGCACCAAAACTTTAATTGGCACCCCCCATCAACTTCGTTCCTCTGTAAATTGTATTTCCTTTTCTGACCGTACCATTACCCTCTCCCCTTCTGTTACAAATCTGAGTGTCAAGTTAGACTCCCATTTGTCATTTGATACACATGTCCATGACCTTAGTAATATTGCGTTCTTTTATCTCCGAAACATAACCAAACTCCGTCCCTACCTCTCCCTCTGTGATGCTGAAAAACTGGTTCATGCCTTTGTCTCATCCAGGCTGGACTATTGTAATGCACTCCTCATCTGGATCCCCAGCAAGAGCCTTCGAAAGCTCCAACAAATTCAAAGTAGTGCTGCAAGAATCCTGACGAGGGTGCGGAAATACGAACATATTTCACCAATCCTTCGGTCGCTTTATTGGTTCCCTATACATCTCCGTATCGAATACAAACTCTGTTTGTTTACTCACCAGTGTATCCATGGAAATGCTCCACAATATCTTAAGGAACTTCTTATACTACAATCCACTGCAAGAAACTTCCGTTTTGCAAATACCTACCGCCTTCGCCCCCCTGTGACCAAACTTCATACAATGGGAGACCGAGCCTTTGCAGCCGCTGCTCCACGGCTCTGGATTGCCCTACCAGAGAGCCTAAGAACACAGCAGATTGTGGGCTGTTTTAAAAAACAGCTAAAGACTTTTCTATTTAGGAAAGCTTATTAATAAGAATGCTATAATTATTGTCATTTTGTCTCTGTTTTTATCTTGCTTTGCCTTTGCTTAAACTTTTTTTATGTAGCACTTTGAGATTTACTACTAATGTAAACTTCCCTATAAATAAAATGCATTATTATTATTATTATTATTATTATAAATGAAACACCACAGAGGTTAGGTGGATTAGCCATGCTAAACTGGCCCTTGTGTGTGTATTTGTATGTGTGTGTTGTCACATTGCAGAGGACCAGCACTTGGTTTGGGGATTGTTCCTGCCTTGGGACAACCTTCAGAACTGGGCAAACAACTGGAAAATGCAGTTTAATGTAGAAAGTTCAAAGTGCTACATGTGGGCAACAGGAATATCCATTATAAATGCAAGATGGGAAATACTGTCATACAGGAAGCAACCTCTGGAAAGGATTTAGGGGTTTATTTTGACGCAACATTTTCATTGACTAAGCAGTGCACAGAAATAATTAAAAAGGCAAATAAAATGTTAGATTATATCATAAAAACTTTTTTTAAGTCAAGGGACATTATGCTCAAACTACATAATGCACTGGTAAGACCACATCTGGAGTATTCTGTGCAGTTCTGGGCACCACAGTACAAGAAAGACATCACCTGGAGCTGTGCAGAGGAGAGCAGCCAGGTGCATCCTAGGACTTAAAGACATGTCCTACTCCGACAGACTTGGAGAATTCAATCTGTTTAGTCTCGAGCAGAGGAGAATGTGTGGGGACATAACTCAGGTATATAAAATACTCAAAGGCATTGATAAAGTAGCTCCAGCAACATTCTTTAGGCTTAAGGGTGTATCATGTATTTGAGGACATCAGTGGAAATTAAGGGGAAGTGTATTTAAAATCTAGACAATGGAGCACTTCTTTATGCAGAGAGATTTGGGACTCTGTAACAAACTACCAAGACACACAGTTGAAATAGAAACCTTGGCAGCCTTTAAGAAATATCTGGATGAAATACGGGAACAGCTTAGCTATTAGCTAAATAAATGGGCTTGATGGACTGAATGGTCTCCTCTCATTTGTCAAATTTCTTTTGTTCTTATGTTCTTGCTTAGATGTGCACCATCTTCCCTGTGACCTTTCTCTGGATAAGTGGGTTTGAAAGATTTATGTTGGACCAATGGTAAAGTAAACGGTGTACTGTTCTCATTTGACTACATATGAAATGTTGCCAGCCAAGCAAATAATTTTGGCAGAATGCTGTTGTATTGCTCTGGTTTTCAAAACGAAGATATTAAAGAAAAAAATACATACAGTACATAATGGTATCAACATATGTCATGCTATCTTTTAAAGTTTCAGATTTGCAGACTATAGTGTTTCTTCTGCTTTTCAGGAAGTCAAAAATATCAATTATTTTTAAAGATAGTACATTCATGTGTGGAAACATCAGAAGGAAAAACTCCTGTTTCACTCCTGATTCTGGTCATTTTCTACATTGCCCCACCTCCACTTTCAATTATAAATTGAAAGACTTTTGGAAGCTGCTAAGCCCATTCTGTGGTCACTTCCAGTGCAACCCTTGGAATTATTTCTGGCTACCTTCATCTGTGAGCTTTGTTTTCCCTGCATCTCTTAGCCCTGAATAGCTCTTAAAGACCTACGGTCTCAAAATCTGCTTCTGTGCATCTTACTTTAAATGTGGAATACATTCTCACTTATTCCCATGAGAAATATATTTTGCTTCATCCAGTTTACCCTAACCTTACCTATCAGGAGCAGGGTGATTTTCCAACAAGAAATCACAGCTAACCTGTCTTACAACGATCTAAATCCAACTAATAAGGGGTGAACAACTGAATACTTTGCTAATTATGCTTCACAATGCTGAAAAGACCAATATCAAAGGGTCAGAAGGCAATATCACTATGATTGTGGGCCACTCCAGGCTATTTATCCCAGGGTAATTTTACAGACATCTCTTGTTTAAAACTCAAAGCCCAGTGGTTTTGTGTCCTTTTGGGTTTACATAAACAACAAACGGGATTAGTCTGACAGTGGCACTGTACAAGAGGGGCCAGAGGAGACTCTGGTCATTTGATGTGTGCAACAAGCTGCCAATATATGCCAAATATTCTGCCAGTTCATAGTAGCCAGTGTGGATTTCTATGCTGCAGTCTCCTGGGGAAGTAACCTGAGCTCAAAGAAGAACAATGCCTGAACAAATATATCAGAAAGAGGCAAAATTGGATGCCATCATAAAAAGTCCCCCCCAGAGGTGCTCTCTTAGAGCACTTTCAGCAACAGGCTTATTCCACCACAGTGTGCTAAGAATAGGCTCGGGTGTCTTTCTGCCCATTGCTGTCAGGCAGTTTAATGCTTCCACCCAATGTACTCGTTAAGTTTATTGATTGATTGATTGGCTGTATTATATGTGCTGTGAGTCTGTATCCTTGATATTATGTTTATGCTGCTGTATACATTTGAATTTCCTCATGGGATTAATCTTGGGGCGGCACGGTGGGTAGCACTGCTGCCTCGCAGTTGGGAGACCTGGGGACCTGGGTTCGCTTCCCGGGTCCTCCCTGCGTGGAGTTTGCATGTTCTCCCCGTGTCTGCGTGGGTTTCCTCCGGGCGCTCCGGTTTCCTCCCACAGTCCAAAGACATGCAGGTTAGGTGGATTGGTGATTCTAAATTGGCCCTAGTGTCTGCTTGGTGTGTGGGTGTGTTTGTGTGTGTCCTGCGGTGGGTTGGCACCCTGCCGAGGATTGGTTCCTGCCTTGTGCCCTGTGTTGGCTGGGATTGGCTCCAGCAGACCCCCGTGACCCTGTATTCGGATTCAGCGGGTTGGAAAATGGATGGATGGATGGATTAATCTTGCCTGAAGAAGGGGCCTGAGTTGCCTCGAAAGCTTGCATATTGTAATCTTTTTAGTTAGCCAATAAAAGGTGTAATTTTGCTTGGCTTTTCTCTACACTCATGGGATTAACAAAGTTTATCTAATCTAATCTAATCAAATGCAATGTATGTGAGATTCTCTTTTTATTTTAAGAATTTTATTCCTCATTCATAAACAGTTATGATTAAAAAAATTCATAACAAAGAAACCTAACAAAACGTTATAAAAAAAAAAAAAAATCCATGCCTCTTACTGTAACAGTTAAACTCCCTAATTTTTTTACACTTCTTACTTTCATTTTGTCTTGCTAAGTTCATCAAAGCACACTAAAATTTCAATTTCTTTCCAAAGGTCATGTTCTGGTTTTCATCTTTGAAACAATCTTCTGCCTTTCTCCCCATCGTTTATTTATCATATTTATTCAATTTCATTTTGGTTTTCTTGTCATAATTCATTGTATGTCTTGACTGTGCACCTTGTTGTGAGATAAAACAGAATAAAAACAGATTTACTTTTGTTTTTCTTAACTTTTATCCCATAGTACAAGTAAATCAATCAGTATGCCATATGAATTGATATAAAGCACTCAAAGGAGATGAGGTTGAATCAGAAAAAGAATGCCATTTTAGAACCTCGACTGTAATGTTGTGTCTCAGTAATGTAGATATGAAAGTAATTCATATCACATTAGTGCATGTAGACTTATTCACACAGACACTTGCCATGTTACACTGCCTTCCCTTGAATGTTAGAACTGATAATAATGGACCACTGGGAAAATATTTTTTCAGAAGACTTGGTGTGTTTTTGCAGCATGTTTGCAGCATGTTGTAAACTCACAGGCCTAGTGATGAAGAAATGAATATTTATTTTCTGACTTTCTTCAACTTTTGTAAAAGTTTGACTCTGTTGATTGAGCTGTCCTGTGGGACATTCCAAGACTTTGCTGGATCCCCCCCCGAAGTTGCTGAATATCATTGCCAGCCTTTACACTTGGTACTGTGAGTGCACAATGGAGGCAGAACCTCTACATTTTTCCCAGTTGAATTTGGGGTCTTAAGAGATGTATTCTTACCCATGCTTTGTTTAGTGATTGAATGGACTGGGAGTTGGGCAGGATCGTGGGGTTCAGCGGCTGTGCGGCATCTGTTGGTGAAGAGAGAGTCACTGATTTTGACTTTGCTGATGATGCTGTGATCTTCACTGAGTCGATGGAGGCTCTGATCGGGGCTCTCAAGAGACTGAGTCTGACTGTCTGGGCTTGCGAGTGTCCAGAATAAAAACCAAGATCCAGGTCTTTAATGACCTCTTGGGCACAGCAGTTTGCAGTGTGTCTGACTACAGAGAGAATGTCGACCTTGTCAAGAGATTTATTTACCTTGACAGCAACATTCATGTCTTTGGTGACTCTTCCTATTAAGTCAGTAGACAGATTGGGAGAGCATTGGGGGGTCTTGAGGACATTAGAAAGGAGTGTGTGGCCGTTCCGATACCTCTGGAAAAAGACAAAGTCTTTAGAGTCCTGGTGACCTGAGACAAAGACTGGACTCCTTTGGTACTGTGTCTCTTCGGTGAATCCTTGAGTGCTGCCGGTTTGACTTTGTGTCAAACAAGCAGTTACTTATGGAGTCCTGAATGAGGCACATTACCTGCATTATAAAGGACCATCAAGTATGGCACTATGGCCATGTGGTGTAATTCCCCAAGGGTGATCTGACTTGCAGGATTCTCATCTCTGAGGACCTGAGCGACTGAACTAGGCTAACATGACACCTGTCTGCAGGAGATAGATGGTCATTTCTAGAGGGTGGGACTGAACCATGTGTCAGTCTGGGGGGTTGCCAACAGGGATCCCAAGGTGTGTTGTGTGCGGCAACATGTTGTACCAGTTCCTGCTCCCCAACCTAACTTGACCTGACCTTCTTTAACTAGTAACTTCCTCACTTTAAGTAACCCATCCTTAACATAGTGCCTTTACCTATAATCTCAACGGCTATAGGATCTGTTCTTAAATATTTTATAATTCAATATATAGCATGCACCCCCCATTCCAGTTAATGTCCCAAATTAGTGGAATATGGAGAGCAACTGGCCACAAAGGCAGCCATGAAGACAAGCTAATGTTAAATGTGTCACTGTGGTCTGTGTATTCCATAACCTTTGTACTCATATAATCTGCTTAATATATTACTTTTTCATGTGTCTTGTATATTTTATTTATAATTATTATCTTGATTTTGCATTGCTTTTTATGATACAGTCCTGATTTCAGTTTTCATTATTATGTAGTATTAGTTTGTGAGGCTGAAGCATCCTATTTAACCACTGATTGATTTATTGTACTAAAACAACCTTATTTTAAAGTTATGAAACAAATGTTACCACACCCTGTCATTTGAGACCCCACAAGTTAGTTCTGAGCTCTAGACAGCCAGGAGCGCCATGGGACTTTTGAGCCCTTCTTCATCTTTTGTCCTCCAAGCTTCTGCAGGCTTTGATAGTACTAGGAGAATATAATGGCAAAAGCACCTCAGCTAAGTGCTGCATCCATATCTGTCAAATTTTATTAGTGGTTTCCTGGTAGAGATGAATCGTGGATTTGTATTCTGTAACATTCTTTAATACAAGCTAAATATACAATTATTGTTAACTTTATTATAGATTAATGTTGTTGTTATAGTTATTTTGTCACAGCTGACTCCATTATGCCTTTGAGGTGCCACTGTAAGCAGAACAACAAAAGAGTTTAGATGCTCTTATGAAGTTGTAATGATAGTAAATGCACTCCTTTAGCTAAACAAGTCAGCATGGATTAATAACCAAAAGTGTTGAAGATTGATGTAACCATCCCATTGATAAAGACACACATACACTGTAAGCAACTAGCTGAGGATTAATAACCAAAAGTGGTGAAAATAAAGGTAACCATGCCATTAGTCAAGACTCTTGTACAGTACACAGTGATATACAACTTAAGTTATGGTGATGGAGTGAACAAAACCCTCAGATGTGTTGACCAACCAGTACAAAGTCTTCTAGGGACTATGTAATACATAGCAAGGTAAAAAAATTCAAATTGCAAACATGTTGTTGAAAGCATGTACAAAAATACTACATGGGAATAGGTATTAAATAATGTACCACAAAATATTACTGGTCAACACAAGGCGAGTACAAAAGTAATAATGGAGGCAACATAGCTTGTAACAAATGCTATTTTGATTAGTTAATGTGTATTTTATTTCAAGCAACAAAATTAAAATTGAATAAGTTATGTATAACAAATTCTAAATATTAAAAATATAGAACAGCAAAGAACATGCTGCCACACAGCTCCAGAATTCCTGTTTCAGCACATGAACTGTCTGTGTGAAGATTAAACATTCTTCATTGTGTCTGTGTCCTGGTACTCCAGCTTGCCACCAGCATCCCAAAATGAGAATGGGACCTTAGCTGGTGACTTCAAATTGGCCTTTCATGACAAAGTAGAGGTGTGTGCATGAAAGTATTCTTTAATAGACGAGTAATGCTATAGAGGATCTAAGCCAGGATAGGCACCAGCTCCTTGTAACCATCAATTGGTTTATGCAAGTTTGATTGGTAGGATGGAGAGATACAAATTATTACTTTGTAACAAGTACCAAAATGCTTCTTATACAAAAGATAAAACAAATATATTAATAGTCAAATATTCATTGTATAAAAAGTATCAGAAAAATTCCTAGGGAACAAGTAATGTACAGGAAAAACTGTATGCATAATAATAAGTGTCTTGTATGTAATGGCTACTAAATCATTATACTAGGGAATAACATGCATAATGGATATCAGTAATTTTATTAAGGAATAAGTAATTATGAGAAATATTAAAAATGACAACTTGCTTCATTAGCAAGATTAGCTGAATCACACAATAAACAGTTCTTAAAAACCATATTTACATCCTTGTACATTTTCATATTTTATTGTTATGCAAAAGTAAATCACAGTGGATTTAATTTTGCCATTTTTGCCTCTGATTAACAGAAAAAGACTTCAATGTCCAAGTGAAAGCAGATCTTCACATAGTAGCCTAAATTACAAATATAAAATACAAAATAATTGATAAGTATTCACCATCTTTAATCTGAAATTTCTAAATGAACAGTCAATTTAGAAGTCACATACTGTAATTAGTTAAATGGAGATACCTTGTTTGTAGTTAATGGATTTCAAGTGATTTTACTTTAAATTCACCTTATCTGGAAGGTTCAATTTGTGGACAATGGAGTCAAGCTAACACTTTAAGCAACTCTGTGAAGACTATTAAAAATTACTAGTCAGGGAATGGAGGCAAGAAAATATCCAAATCATGTAATATCCCGTGGAGTCCAGGTGAATCGGTCATTGAGAAATTGAAAAAGTAGGAGGATACCAAGGCACCTATGGTAAATCTGAAGGAGTTTCAAGCTACACTGAGTGCAATTTAGGAGGTTGTGCAGACTCACTGTAAAAAAAAAAAAAAAAAAAAATCTCACTTAACATTTCGGCTAGAGTTTGCTAAAAGGCATGTGGGAGACTTTGACGTCTGCTGGAAGATGAACACAGTGTTTGGCATCCGCCAAGCACTGCCCATTATCAAAAACACACTACCCCATTGTGAAGCATTAGGGTGGCAGCATCATGTTGTGGGGATGCTTCTCTGCAGCATGCCTTGGAAGGCTTGTGAGTGTAGAGGGTAAAACAAATGCAGCAAAATACAGGGAAATCCTGGAAGAAAACCTGATGCTGTCTGTAAGAAACCTGTACCTTGTGAGAAGATTTCTTTTCCAGCAAGGCAGTACAATAAAGCATTAAGACAACGCTACTCAGGAATGGCTCAAACAGCCATGTTAAAGTCTTGAAGTGGCCAGTTGGCAAGAAGTGAAAGAAGCTGGTTATCATTAATTGTCATGCAACCTGACAGAGTTAAAGCAATTTTGCAACAAAGAATTAGGAAAACTTGCAGTGTCCAGGGGCCTCATGTATAACACCATGCATAGAATTCACACTATAACATGGATTACGGACAAAAGCGGAAATGTGCTTACGCACAAATAAATCCAGATGCATAAATCTGTGCGTACGCCAACTTTCACGTTCTTCCGCTACATAAATCCCCATCAGCGTGAAAAGTAACGCACGTGCATGCGCCTGCTGTCCCGCCCCAACTCCTCCCAGAATTACGCCTCTTTGAATATGCAAATCAATATAAATAGCCCTTAAGCTCAGCCTTCTGTGAAAAGACAATAGCAAATGCACGGGGGAAAATAGAAGAATTTCAGCGAATGCCAAGTGGAGGCAAAGAAAAACATACTATTTGTTGGTTTAAACGGTGATATAAACAACAAAAGGAAGTTGATCGAGTGATATAGCGTGTCGGAGAAACTCGAAAGCTCAAGTTCACAAAGTCGCACAGTGCCCGAAATTAAAAAGAAGTTGTCACGTATCAAAGTCGCCGTGAAAAGGTGTGTTGTAGCCCACCGTCTGAGTGTCATATGAAAGCTTATTAAGGTACAGAAAAAAAAAAGGCACACAGTGGGGGAAAAAAGCACGAAATGTCAACTTTAATCTCGAAATTTCCACTTAAATCATGTCGTTTATTTTATCATTAAAGTAGAATATCATTAACTTCATCTTAAAATCATTTAATTTACTAGTTTCTCAATCCCATCGTAACTAAAGCACGTTAAATGCTTTGTTTTGTATTTGATCTTCTATGTGCTCTATGTGTGTGAATCACTACATGCTTCTGGGCTTTCTCTTCCTCCAACAGGACACAGAATCCATAACATTCATGATATTACAGGTCTCTGAATAATTTAAATACTGAGATGTACACTTGATATAATTTTCATCCATTGACCCATCCATTTTCCAACCTACTGAATCCGAACACAGGGTCACGGGGTTCTGCTGGAGCCAATCCCAGCCAACACAGGGCACAAGGCAGGAACCAATCCTGGGGAGGGTGCCAACCCACCGCAGTATCATTTTCATGATGATAGGAATTATACATGTATTAAACATGGGAACACAGTGGCATAGTGATTGTTCATGCCTCATGCAAGATGCTTGCTGTGGTGTGTGCGACCTTCAATGTAAATAATTTATTGCAGCAGTACTGTCTCTTTCAAACTAACCCCCAATTCCTGTCCTTTTTCTTTCTTCAAATACTCAATCGCCACATAATCAGCTCTGTAATAGACAATAAGCCATCTGTAAGCTGAGAAAACAGATTCTTCAAAACTTTTAAGGAACATTGAAATATCTGCATAGTACATGTTTAATTATTCTGTCCATCTATCCTTCCAGTGTCGCGCCAGCCCCAGCAAGAATACAGCGCGAGGCAGTAACAATCCATGAACAGAGCGCCAGCTCCTTGATAGCACTGTGGCACCGTGTCCTCACATGTTTAATTATTAGCAATATAGATTATTTAAATGAAGTTAAAGTTTATCTGTGTAATATAATAAACATATTTTGCTGCATTTCATCTTAAAAATGATATTGTCTTCTTATGTAAATACACGCTTTATAAAGTGGGTCAGGTTGTGCAATATTATAACTGTATCACAAGTTTATAAAGTGGCTCAGGTTGTGCAATATTATAACTGTATCGCAAGTTTACAGTGAGGTAATTGTACTTATAAGTACAAACAGTTCTACAAGGAGCACTTGATGGACTGATTGAGTGCGTTTATAGTTCTTGGGATGAAACTGTTTCTGAACCGCGAGGTCAGTACAGGAAAGGCTCTGAATCATTTGCTGTTTGAGAACAGTTCAAATAGGCAGCATGGCTGAGGCAGCGTGTGCTTGATGCTGTATACTGATGATTGTAGATCTGTGATTCCCCACTCAGATACAGTGATATAAACACTCCGAGTGGTGCAGTGAGAGTAATATGGAAAAAGATGATCCGCTGTGGCAACCCCTAACAGGAGCAGCTGAAAGAAGAAGTATAAGGTGCTGTGAGAGTAACAACACTAAAGCAGCTATGGTATTTGCAATACTTTGGTTATTCCCTAGACCATTATATTTTAACAGGTTAATTACAATCAGATGCCTTAAACTAATAAACAATATGCAGTTAGTTTCAGTGTATACGATAAAGCTGCGTCAGGGATGTGGATCTAAAAAAGAAAGAGTAACTACACAGGAACAGTAGCACTGCTTTGACGTTGGGTGCCGCCAGTCTGTAAAACTGAACGGACAACTTGCGTACACCAGGGTTGGAGCTACCGTGGAAATGTGTGTGGCTTTACGCCAAGTTTAGGTTTTATACATCGCAATTTGAGCGTGGAAACGTTCGTACGCAACATTTTTGTGCTTACGCACCGTTTATACATGAGGCCCCAGATTTGCAAAACTAATAGAGACTTGTCCACACAAACTCAAAGCTGTAATGGCTGCCAAAGGTGGATCTGTTAAATTCTGAATTGAAGGGGTGAATACTTATGTAATCAATGTATTTAGTGTTTGTAATTCATTTAGATCACTTTGCAGAGATCTATTTTCATTTTGACCGTATACTGCTATAGCCAATGTAGGACAAACTTCTGTCTGGCCTAACATTCACATTCAGATATGCCATCTACAGAATTTCTGCAACGTTTTCTTTTACTAACTATTTTAGTAGACCAAAGGTCACAGGACAAATGTCAAGAATCAACTTTACGATGGCACACAGTCTCTCACCACACCAACGTAGTGTCAACCTGATAGAAAACTTTTGCATTATGGGTCAGGCGTAAGTCCCTGAACAAACACACTTGTGCATCTGCACACTTCTATGATCCTTGCCAGGAATCAAAGTGGGTTCTGCAGTCTGAAATGGTAAAACTACCCAATGCACCATTTTCACTCAGTTTTTCTTGTAGTTTTATTTATAAAGAAAGGAATTAAGCTTTGTCCATAGCAAACCTAAGTTAAAGAAGCCTAAGGCCGGGTTTATACTTCACGTGACGCATGCTCCAGGGGACGCTCCTGCTATGCAAGCATTTTACTGTTTATACTTGTACACGTACTTGATGGAAATCTGGAGGAATCCACCAGGTGGCAGTGCGAAATATTATCACGGTGAGAGCAGGTTTGGCTTCGTTGTGTTGTGAATTGCCTGGAACACCCATTACATTCTGATGACACCTTGCCACAATATCTCTGAAAAAGATGTTTAATGATTAATTCCATCAAACGTGCTCAGAGGACGCATCAAATAAACTCTGGGAACGCTTGGCAGCCATGATGCATGCGCGTACGCATTCTGAGTGTGAAGTATAAACGAGCCCTTAAACTTAAAGCAGCAGTATTTATAAGGTCATAAGGAAGTGCACTTTCCGTTTGTGTGTTGAAGGCACTGCCACGGGAGCGCTGGGCCGTCTAGCGGGTGAGTGCAGTGAGGTGCTGTGTATCTGGGCACATGTGGAGCCGGTATAATGGCCAGTACGGGATTCTCTGCATGTGTTCAGTTTTACATGCTGGTGTCCTCGCAGCCTGCCCAGCTCAGGCGGTTTAAGGAGTGGTGCGGCTGAAAAAAAAAAAAGGCCGGCATTTGCCTATGTAAACTAGGTTGAGTCAGAGATGGGGATCCCATATTGTAAAAAAATTAATTTACTTACTGGTGAGTCGGTAACTGGTGTGGTTGAGCTCAGCATATCCATTGGCCATCCAGTGAGAGGGGCTTAGGCACGCAACTGGCAGGGGTTCGAGTTTAAATACAAAGTTGTTCAGGGCGTGTCGTGAACATGCCAGCATCTACCTGGATAGGTGCGTGAGGTAGACGGAGTGGCAGTTTGGCTGGACAATCTTGCCGGTTATATTTAAGGAGTTGCCGGCCAACAGGGGTCATCAGTGGTCCTAAAGGCGAGGCAGGATTAAGCACTGCTGAGCTATTGAAGGAGCAGTTGTGATTTTGGCGGCTTTGTACGTATTCTTTAGTATATATACTGTAGTTATATATCTCCTAGTGATTTTTGGTGGAGGTATATATACTTATTTGGTGTTGGGATAGTTTTTGATTTTAGGATTGGTGTAATTGTTTTTCTTTTTGTATATACACATACACTTGTTTTTGTTCTTGTGCATTTTTTTTCCTTTCTAGTTGGAGGAGCTTCCTTGAGCCTGAGATAAAGGAAGACTACCTTCATTGTTGGGTGTGTGTGTAGTTTTTGTAGGAGTGCACTGTTTTTGTAAATACACTATATTTTTCGGGGTTTTTTTGTCTTTTATTTATTTCTGAAGAAGTGTCAGTGCTGAAGGACTGTCCTCAAAGCCCGCCTGACACTACTGCATTTTTGGTTGTATAGCACTCTTGTAAATAAACTTGCACCATTCACCCTTCAATTTTTGTCTGTGTCTCATCTGTCTACTGATCCTGTTCGGTTCATAAACGTTCAGATATCCAGAGTGTAGGTTGGGGCCACTTTCCCAATACACCGGATATCACACAATCCATCAAGAACCAGTTTTAAAAATATAAGCACCTCATCAATAGTATGCAGAATCATCTTCATTCTAAATGCTTTATTCTCACATTTGAACCTTTATCATTCAGGGTCACTTTGGATTGGTGGTGTTGGTAGATTTCAGAAATGTTTGGCACTTTGTGTTCTATTTGTGTGAAATAAGATCTATCAGTCAGGGATTCCCACACGATTTTCCATGCAAGAGGTGGATGAGCACATACAGTAATACTTGCCTAGCCTGCATAATCTTAAAGGTCTTCTTTCACTGTAACTTTCTATTCTTTTGTGTAGCATTTTATTTGGAACATTCTGATTCATTCTGAAATACTAATTTACACCTTGAACAGTAGAAAGCATTGTGTTGTAATTATGTCTTTCTACTTTATGCACTTATTGTTAGCGAAAATGTAAAGATCCAAGCACTCTTGATTAATCAAGCTTGAAAAGAAAAAGTTTTTTGTATGATCCCAGGAAATAATTATCTTTTTCTTCAGTAGAATTATGCAGCATTTGCAAAAGATTGTGGACTTGATCTCCATTCATCATACCTAGATTTTATCCTGCATAACTACAGAAGCAAATTGAGGCCAGTGCACATTATGGAACTCTTTTATTTATGTTCAGTTTTTAATCATTATTCTTCTGAAAGGCTGGTTTTTCAGAAAATATTTAAACTCCCAAGAAAAAGTAAACATAAGAATTATGAATCCCAAGTGTATCCATGTCTAACTTTCTAGCTGCCTAGATCAGCAAAACATGAATAAAGAAATGGTTTGCCAAAAAACAAACATTTTGAGTGATGCAGGAATCCATGCGGAACATGGTCCAGGGTCCAAGCTGAGGTGCTCTTCTCCTAAATTTATCTGAAATATTATTTCAGTAAAGGTTATGAATCTTGTGAATCCAATCTTCACCTTTCAGGTTACTTGATATGTAATTAGATTTACTATTTGCTTTCAGAATTTCTTTGAAAACTTTAATGTCAGGGTTTCCAGTGAGTCCTTCTATGAAAGCGTTGATATTAATTATAATACCACTTTATTCAGGTTAGTATCAGTTATATGATATCTTGGAGCTCTTATGATGTTGGTATTGTGCTTCAAGCTGATTGACTCGTTTTATAAAATTGGTATGGAACTTCAACAATGCCACATAGCAAAATAACAGGACCCCAAGATAAAAAGACTTAAAGAAAACTGGTTAATTCTTCTTCTTTTTCCCCTTCACCTTTTCCTGTTTCTGCGAAGGGTCGATGTGCTTGATCAAGCTTCTCCAAACAGCTCAGTCCCTCACCTCCTCGCCAGTCAAGTCCTTTTCCTTCAGATCCTCTTTTACTTTATCCATCCACATCTGCTTTGGCCCCCCTGGCTTTCTCTTCCCCTGTACTTCCATTCCCATCACACTTTTGTCCACATATTCATTGTATCTCCTCATCACATGCCCATACCACTTCAACCTACTTTCCTGTACCTTCTTCAGTATCTCTCCCACTGTTTTGTACTTCACACTTCCATCTCAACACTCCCATTTCTGCCACATCTGTGCCCCCTTAACGGTCCATGTCTCAGCTCCGTATATCATTAGGTATCTTACCAATGTCTTAAATACATTACCTTTAACCTTTGCTTTAATCCTTCAATCACACAATACTCCTGATGTCTTCTTCCAATTGATCTTTCTGCATTGCACTCTATGGGTTATCTCTGCATCTAATTTTCCAACTTGGGCTGCCACTAATCCTAGATGTTGAAATGTATCCACTCTTTTCAATAGCTCTCCCTGCAAAATAACTTCTGAATCCTGATCATCATTAAACCTCATACTGTATAGTCAGTCTTCTTTCTATTTATCTTCAACCCTATATCTTCCAAATTCCCCTCTTCATTCTTCCAACTTCTTCTGCACCTCCTCTTTTCTTGTGATACACAACACAATGCCATGAGCAACCAGAGGGACTGGTCATTTATGCCATGATTCTGCACATCCATAACCAGATCAGAGAGGTAAGGACTTAAAGAAGATGCCTGGTTCAGAACTTCCCTAACTAGGATCTTGTATGTTACTCCAACACAGCTTTTAACCCGAGTCCTCACTCTCATACATAACCTGGACAATCCTCACATACTGTACTTCTCTGGAACTCCTTTCTCTCTCATGTAAAGCCAGACCTCTTCACATGACATTTTATTATAAGCCTTTTCCAAATCAATAAGCACCATATGCAAATCTTTGTTTTTCTCGATGCTTCTGTATCAGCAATTGCTCCATCCTGGGTATGATAGTAATGTGCATCCAACCCTGCAATCAGGTTCTCCAATTAGCAGGGAAAACTTAGGGGTTGGTGGCAGGATTGGCACTCGACCCACTGTAAAAACCTCATACTGTTCCGTTCCATTCAAACAAATGTGCTACTGAGGTGTCACCTGTTGTATGTTTGTATTCTGTCCTAATTTGGGATCCTGAGGTGGTGCGTTGAGGGGTTGGTGCAGCAAAGTGCTGTATCAGTGCATGTTCCCAACCCCCTCCTCTCTATCAGCTGTCTCAATGCAAAGACTCTCCCTGGCATCAAACCAAACTGTTCCTCCACTTTGATTGTCTTTTCCCTATGTCTTTACTCTTTAATCCTTTCTTAAATTTTCATTGTGTGTGACATCAACGTTATCCCTCTGTTGTTTACACAATCCTGAATATCATCCTTCTCCTTATAAATGGGTATAATCACACCGTTCCTCTACTCCTTTAGTATTCTCTCCTGTTCATAGATCTTCTGCATTAAATCCTACAACATTTCCAAATTCTTCCAATTGTTCCATCCATGTTGCATTTGATGGGTTATCTCTGGATCTAATTTTTCCAACTCAGGCTACTATTGATCCTAGATATTTATATGTATCCACTCTTTTCAATAGTTCTCCCTGCAGGCAAACATCTGAATCCTGATCATCACTAAATTTTATATAGTCTTATTTTCTTCCTCTCTATTTCCTCTTTTCTGGCGCTACACAACACAGTGTCATTAGCAAAAAGCATTCATCAGGGGGACTGGTCTTTTATCCCATGACTCAACACATCCAGAATCGGATCAAAGAGGTAAGGGCTTAAAGAAGATCCCTGGTGCAGACCTGCTCAAACTAGGATCTTGTCTGTTATTCCAATACTGCTTTCAACTCGAGTCCTCACTCCCTCATGCATATCCTGGACAATCTTCACATACTTTTCCGGTACTCCTTTCTCTTTCATGCACCTCCAGACCTTTTGACATGGCACTCTATCATAAGCCTTCTCCAGTAAACAACATATGCAGACCTTTTTGTTTTTCTCGATGCTTCACTATCATCTGTCTCAATACAAAGACTGCATCGGTTGCTCCTCTTCCTGGCATAAAACCAAACGGCTCCTCCCTTATGGCAATCTTTTCTCTAAGTCTTCTCTCTACAACTCATGCCCAAATTTTCATTATGTGTGATCTCAGCATTATCCCATTATTGTTTCCACATTCCTGAATATCATCCTTCTTCTTATAAATGGGTATAATCACAGTGTTCCTCCACTCCTTTGGTATTCTCTCCTGTTCATTGAACTTGTGCATTAGATCCTACAACATATCTACTCCCTCTTCTCCTAAACTCTTCCAAAGGAACAAAACAAAACAAAGAGAACTGGTTAATAACTAATGATAATGATAAGAATCACAAATTTTATTACACATATAAATGGAAACAATATCCATAGTATGAAATGATCCCAGAAAATTGTAAACTAAAATAGTTTCAGCATGTGTTAGTCTCACAAGAGGTAATAATACTTATTAAACATCAAAAATTAAAAAAGTGTGTTCTTAGCATTACTTTGAACTAATATACAGTGCTGCTTGCTTGAAGTACCTCTGTTGAGAGAGCTTTGTAAATTTTTGGAACATTTAAATAAAATCCCACCTGTTCATTCCCCTTATGCTGCATGCTAGCTTTGTTGAGAAGGTGGACAATTTGCAGATTGAAGGACTGATTTTCAGGCCTAAACAGACATTCATTCTGAAATCTATAAAAGCACAAAACTGTTTGCAGCTTTGTACATAATTAAGAACATTTTAAAATGAATCCTAAACGATACAAGAACGCAGTTAATTATGGATAAAACTTGTGTTACATGCTCAGATATTCACTTTTCTTATGCCTCATACTGCTGTATTTCAAACAACAGGTAGCTTATTTATGTCTTTCTTTGACAATTCTGTTAAAGATGCATTTCAGCAATATAGTCAGCTAAAAACAAAAGCACATGTCAGATTCTAAGGGTACTGCAGTGACTGAAAACATTGAACTCACACTTTGTTTCTTATAAAAGAAAAAGTAATTGTAATCTATGCGAAATAATGCAATTCGAATTTAATAACTCCTCATTAGATTTCAGTTTTTTTTTCTCTAAAGACAATTTCTGTTTTTTCCTTGTTAAGTGTAGAAAAATTACTGGTTGTCCACTCAGTGTTGCTAGAAAGGTATTCAGAGCACTTCGGTCAACCAGTGAGTCTCACTGATTAATTCATGTATTTTGTGTGCATGTGTTTCAATGACTTATCAACTTTTTTTTCCATTTGTTATTATTTTCTATTGTTGATATGAAGTTATTGTAAGGATTATATTGTTAGTGTTCAAAACAGCGTGAAAAGAATGGCTACAATGAGCCAGGAAACGAGTCAAGGTCAGATTTAGAAAAAGGGCCATTACTGAGCACATCAAAAAAGAAGAAAAACATCAAAAGCCGAGACGTTAATCAAAATTGTAGTCAAAAGTGAATAGTGAGAATTTCAAAACCAGAATAACAGAGGTATACGCATGAAGAAAAGGTTTTGTTTTATGTTGTTTATCTAAATCACAGACGGTAAATGAAGTGCTGTGGCAAATTTTAAAGTGTCATGTACTGTAGGCAATTTTAGATTTGTGACACATCAAATTGTACTTACGGCAACCCACGAAACACATCATAGTAACAAAACACATGACGTAGCAGTGTCCGTGAAAAAACAAAATGGCATCACATTGAGTTAATGACATATTAATGATAAAGTAAGCTTTTTTTCTACAATATGAAAACAATTAGTAAACCCAGCTGGAAATATTCTACAGACATTAAACTTATTCTTATGGGTAAAAAATATTTACTAAGTAACCAATTCATAACAAGGATAAAAATGCCATTTATTTATGGTTAGATTTGTTTTTATATGTTTTTGTTATGTTGATAATTTCTGTCATTTTTGTGGTTTTAAATAAACACCACTTATTATCAAAGATGCAGCCTACTACCAGGCAATGTGGCATGTACCTGTGCAGCATGTCATGTTGTCACAACTGCACTTTAAAAGAAGATCAATCATAGGAAGGGCCTTTGTGAGAAAGCTTAGTGCTTTAACAACTAACAAAAAAAAATTAGGGAAGAAAAATCACTGGCTTTGACTCTTCCATTCCTGGCTTTGATTCTGGTTCAGTATTTGTAACATGACAAAAGAATAATAATGATTATTGTGCAGCAACTCTGCTACATGTGCCTGACTATGCTAGTTTTAACTCTAGATAGATAGACAGTTAGTCCCATCCATCCATGTCTCCCACTGCAGCATGTACTGTTACATGATGTCACTAAGATAATGGCCTTTTTATGAAGCTGCTTAATTATACGGCTGCTTCTGTATCAGCAATGCACTGTTGTACATTTTACTTTGTATGAATTTTGATATCACCGCAGTCCTTCTTTCTCACTGATCATGCTTAATCAGTGCTATTATGTGGACATCATTTGCTTTAAGAACCAGTTCCAATTATGTATATATAAAGAAACAGTTGAGTAAATTAACTCTCAAAGCATTTTTTATCTATTAATCCATCCATTTTCTGACCCACTGTGTTACTGTGGAGAACTAGATCTTATTCTGCCTGCATTGAAAATAAGGTATGAAGGGACCCTACTGAGGTCCACCCCAGCTCTTGTCTTCATAGTCTTGTTCTGACCTGACTGGGAAGGAGACAACTTATACCTGGGACTCTGGTCTGACTTCACTCGCTAGCTGACTGCAACTGTACACCGCTTCCCTTCTCCCCTAATTTATAGTCCTTAGACAACAAGTTAGAGCAACAAGGCTTGGGTGTGGTGTATTAAAATTTGTATTCAGTCTTCACTGTGTTCATAGCAAAAGGAAGTGAAAAATCCCCATACAACCATGGCGTTTCAGCAGCTGTTATTCCCCGAAGGTTTCATTGCTGCCTCCTGGCATGGGACTTCTTAGTGGCTGTGCCCTTCTTGTTCTTCTTCTTCTTCTTTCTGATTGAAGCAGGGGACTTTTTAAATCTTGTCACGGCCAAGGTAAATATCTTTAGCTCTTTTCTGTCCAATGTAATTTTCAGAAAATATGTTTATACATGAAAGGCATCCAGTAGTTCAAGGCCCTCACTTTTTTAACTATGTGGAAAATTCAGAAAATAACTACTTTACCATTTTAAAGGTTTGACCTTTCTTCTTCCTACACTGCCCTTTTGCAGTGGAAAGTTTCTTTTTTGCAAGTTTATGTTCAGCAGAAATCCCCCCTGTCTTTGTAAGCTTGCCTTCTTTTCCTTTTCTTTACTAACACTTCCTCTTGCTGTGTAGTTTAGACAAGCGGACACCACAGACATACAAAAGTTCAGCTTTACTTTCTTCATCATTCTTACCTTCTTTAAATATTTTTCTAACATCTTAATGTTAAGAAGAAATTCAACTATCAGACTCCCCAACAATTAGTAAGTGTATTTTTCTGTTATTGTTTTACCATTCACTATCATGACTTACTTTATGAAAGCTTGTACAGTCACATACATATAATTAATCCAAATAATCATAACCTTTTTAATTAATTGGAATGCATGTCATTGTAATTATCCTTTAACAAGCCTTTCAGACTCAAGTGGAAATTAAAGTTATATGCAGAGTTAACTGAAAGTAACAAATCACTGTTTAGTCTTGAACATGCATGATGTAGGACAAGAAGCTAAACCAGCCTAAGAAACCAGAACTTGATATCTTAAATGTAGAAAATCATGATGCTGTAGAGCTGCTGATCAGAAACGCTTCACTTCTTTTGATCGTTTGCTTTTAAATAAATAGCTCAGTGAAAGCATTTGACAGCTGTAATTAGAACTAACTCTCAAGTTAGGAATTCTATTTCCTTCTATTATTTTTGTGTATATACTGTATGTGTGCTGCTTTACAGAGCTGACAAAGTAACAAGCATAAGTTATAATTTTCATTTATACTGTCCTGAAGTTACTTCAATATTTCTATAGCAGTTCTCATTTCTCTGAGTAATTATTTGCTTCCCAAAAAGATACTCTGTTGAACTTCTGAATTACACCTGTATTATTACAAAGATGAATAAAGACTTTTCCATGTGTCTCCATTTTCTGCAATATGTAGGAAAATCATTAAATAAATACAGCACAGCAAATCAAGAATCTGTACTTACAGTAATGTGTACTGCCTTAGTTGATGTACTGCAAAATATTTTCATCACCATTATAATTTATAAAGATTTTTAGTGCATAACTGTTTTGATAGGGTTCCTCATTATGCTTTTTTTTCACTCCTAAATGAGTCTGTAGAACATGGACACACACATCAAACCATGAAGCTTACAAAATAAATCTTCACAGTACTTAAGTCAAGGTGCTCACATCACCTACCCCTTGATTTGCAGGCTACCAATCAACAATGCACCACGTACAGTGTATAATCTCTGGCAAAATTAACTGTAATGCTAATTTGACAATAACCTTTTCTAGTACAAGTGGAACACTGAGTGCATAACACATGAAAAATTGTTTTTACTTTTCATGTTTATATACACCTATACTCTGAAATATTGTGTTTATTTTTTTGCATTGTCCAGGTGTACATACAAAGAATTAGAACCCTGAAGTTTAAGATCACATTTCACAGAAAATCAGGATGCCCTTTCACTCACTTAGTACTGAACAGCTCTGTGGGAAAAAGACATTAAAAACATAAAGATCTCAGATTAAATTTCTGCTTTACCAATTATTTGTATATTGTGTGAGTTTCGTGTAATTAGCTGATCGACACTCATGTTGATGGACTAGTTTTATTTTGATTTTCTACTTATTTGTATCTTCGTTTTGTTTGGTTGTGGTCCTTGCCCTATACAGTACATCTCAATCCATGTAATATAAATTAATATAGTTTTAAACACAATGGGGGTGCATATTTATTCTAATATTTGATACCATAGATAAAATTGTACACAAGTCAGATTGCATTGCATTGGCAAATGGTTGTATATGTACTGTAATTATAGTTTGAAATGGGCTTTGATTTGGACTGGCATACCTAAACAAGAGGCTACTATATCGGACTCTGCAGTGAAAATTTTGGAAATTTATTTTAAATACCATTTCTGAACCATATATCCATCATCCGGTGCTTTTGAACCCTCTTGATCCAATTCAAAGCTAGTGTAAGGTACCAACTGTGGGCACAGACACTTTATTACATTTTACTTAATTTCTTTAACCATTATGGCCTTGTAAGAATAAATAAATTAATACAATAAAGTGTCACATCATAGCACATATCCATTCATCCATTATCCAACCTGCTATATCCTAAATACAGGGTCACGGGGGTCTGCTGGAGCCAATCCCAGCCAACACAGGGTGCAAGGCAGGAAACAAACCCCGGGCAGGGCGCCAGCCCACCGTAGGACACACACACACACACACACACTAGGGACAATTTTAGAATCGCCAATGCACCTAACCTGCATGTCTTTGGACTGTGGGAGGAAACCCACGCAGACACGTGGAGAACATGCAAACTCCATGCAGGGAGGACCTGGGAAGCGAACCCAGGTCTCCTAACTGCGAGGCAACAGCGCTACCCACTGCGCCCACCTTCAAACATCTCAAATACAAAGACATTTAGAAACAAGTATATCAACTATAACTGTATACACCTTTGTACCAAAACCTGTATTCTATTATTGGAAAATTAGAGATGCCACTAAAATAGCTTTGCTCACTTTCTTAATTTTCTTCCTTTATTCACTCTGCAGGAATTATTATGCAGTGTTAATCTCTCTATTATAATAAAAAAATCCTGGGACGAGACGAGACTTTTTAACCTGGGACGAGAAGGGACTTTTCCAGAGAGATACTTTCACGTCCTGCGAGACGAGAATTTGTGCCAAAAGATTTAACCACACCTGGGGGCAGAAATAAAAGACAAAGAGTAGATGACAAAGCATAATGTCACAAAGAATTCAAAAATATTGGTGCGATACACATGCAGAGCAGGTTAGAGATAATGAAAGTACTAAAATTCGAAAGTCTCAAAAAAATGATAGTAAAGATCGCATTAGCGCAAACAAACGGAAATTGTTACTCGATGAAATAACGGAACAGATGAAAAGAGATCAAATATATTGTTCGGATTTAATCTTTAAGTCAGAGACTTATAGATCTAATAGGTCTAATTCGTGTTGCCATCAGGGAAAAGTAGTGTTTCTTCCCAATGAAGAGGTGTATCCGGGAGAACTAAAAGATTTGTTGTTTGGTGAAAGTGAAATCCCCATACACGAGCGACATAGACGCAGTGCAGTAGTGCAGGCCGTTGGTTTGCTGGGTTGGTGAGCAGAATATCTTGAGATTGTATATCTGTTGATAATCTGAAAACAGAGATGTGGTTGAAATCTTAAACTGTATTTCAAGCAAAAAATTCCAACCTCCATAAAATCCATAATTTCTTGATACATTCTATTTTAGCTTACAATTGTAACTGCATGCATTTTTCACATCCTACGCTACCAAAAGTATACTGTATCCTGGACTAGACCCTATCTGTCCACGTACACCATGAAGTATGATGATTCACTGCTTATTTCCTTCTTATCCTGGCTGCTTGTTGTTTTCTCACCTGTTCTATTGAAACATTCTTCTTATTCTTATATAGATCTCGTTAACATTTCCTTTTGGAAATGTTCTTGCTTTGTTCCTTAATAAACAGGTGCCAGACCTGTTTTTTGAAGTTATTTTGACAAGCAGTTCAGTAATCTTACAACAGGTGGAAAGAAAGTGTCATTGAATCTGTTCTGGGTTTAGTATTCAAATAGATTTTTTATTTTCTAGTGACAAAATATAATAATGTAATGAACTCTAGCCTTTTCTAATTATTACTTTTATTTTCGGAATGTTTTTGCTTCCTCTTCATATCTGCTAAGCCAAAAAAAACACTTTATCTTCAACAGTTAAAAGTGATTGATAGACCATAAACATCCTGTTTATATTAAAGGTTCCTTTTTCATTCTTCAGCACAAAAAAAATGCATACTCACTACAAAATACTGTGTACTTCTGCATTACCCAAGTAGACACGCACCCATATTTACTCTTGAACATACAAATACAAATGCTTATTCACATAGTGACTCTTGAAAATAATACAAATGCTTATTCACATAGAGACTCTTGAAAATAATGCAAATGCTTATTCAAGTCAAGTTAAGTCAAGTAGAGCTTTATTGTCATCCTAACAATATACTTACAGTACACAGTGGGATGAAATATCGTCCTCCAGAGTCAAAAGGTGCAGTACACAAGATAGATATATATATATATATATATATATATATAACTAAAAAACATATACAGTATTAAGTAGTATTATGTAATCCAGAGAGTGTGTGGAGTAAAGAGTCCAGCGTGGAGGACGGCAGCATGGTGTTCAGGAGCCGGACTGCTTGGGGAAAGAAACTATTGCACAATCTCGCAGACCTGCTCCTGATGCTGCAGAGTCGTCTTCCAGATGGAAGAGGAGTAAACAATTGGTGGGAGGGGTGGTGGGGGTCAGCCATGATGCTAGTGGCTTTATGAAGGCAGCGTGAGGTGTAGATCTCCTGCAGACTGGGTAGAGAGCTGCCAATGATGCACTCAGCAGTCCGCACAATCCTCTGAAGGGCTTTGCGGTCGGAGGCATGGCAGTTTCCATACCAGACTGTAATACAGCTGGTCAGGACGCTCTCTATGGTGCCTCTGTAGAAGGTGGTAAGTATGGGTTTAGGGAGGTGCACCTTCTTCAGTCGTCGCAGGAAGTAAAGACGCTGCTGGGCTCTTTTTGTAAGATAGTTGGTGTTTTTGGTCCAGGACAGGTCCCCTGTGATATGAACACCGAGGAACTTGGTGCTCTTCACTCTCTCTACTGTGACGCCAACAATGTTGAGTGGGAGATGGACAGCCTTTGTCTTCCTGAAGTCAACAATCAACTCTTTTGTCTTTTCAACATTAAGAGACAGATTATTGTCTTTACACCAAAGTGCCAACCGTTCCACCTCTTCTCTGTACGCCGCATCATCGTCGTTCTCAATGAGTCCCACTACTGTAGTGTCATCGGCGAACTTGATAATGTGGTTTGTGTCAGAGTTGGAGGTGCAATCATGGGTCAACAGCGTGAAGAGTAGCGGGCTCAGCACACAACCCTGGGGGGCACCTGTGTTCAGTGTGATGGTGTTAGATCTTATATTCCCAATCTGTACTGTTTGAGGTCTTTCAGTGAGAAAGTCCAGAATCCAGTTGCAGGTGGAGGTGTTGAGTCCGAGCAGATCCAGCTTACTGATCAGCTGCCTGGGAATGATAGTATTGAATGCTGAGCTGAAATCAATGAACAGCATTCTTACATGTGCATCGCGGTGATCCAGATGTGACAGGATCAGGTGGAATACCATTGAAATTGCATCGTCAGTTGATCGATTTGATTGATATGCAAACTGACGCAAAAGTGACGCTTGAAAATAGTACGCTTATTTATACAGTGGTTCTTGAAAATAATACAAATGCTTGTTCACATAGTGCTTTTTGATTATTTGGACACATATGAAAACTAAACAAAGTTTAAATTTAGACAAGATCAAACAGCCCAATGCAGGCCAAGGCCAGGCTGAAGGTCTGTGTTTATTCAGCATTGTTTTCTGAGAAAAGTGAACTGACATACTGCCATCAGTCTACCCACTGGTTTATACTTCTTGGTGCTGTATCAAGAAGAAGGAGCAATTTAGCGAATGAATTTGTAAGTTTACTGCTTTGAAAGACACAAATCAGTACTTAAGTTGAAACCAGTTAAGCCAAGACACCATATGTTCAGATTCCCTTCACTTTCTTTATGAAACAACAGAGTTTTGTTCTGTGTTTAAAGAAATCATTTTTATTTATTACCATTTGTTGTTTTTCTGCATTGCATTTATTTCTAGACAACACAGTGGAACAGGGATTAGGACTCCGCCTTAATAACTCTGGAGTTCAGGGTTTGAATCCTGGCCTCGGCACGGCCTCTGTAGTATTTGCATGTAGTATTTGCCACCTATGTCCATGTGGCTTTTCTTTGAGTATTCTCATATCCCAAAGATATGTTAACTTAGTGCTCAGTTTAAATTGGCCCCTTGTAACTGAATGAGGCCATGTTCTTGAAAGTGGTCAGTCATGGACATCTTATAGTGGGTGGGTCAGAATTGCCCTCAGACCCAAAGCAACTCTAAACCGTGCAAAGCAAGTTTGGTGCATTTGTATGTGTTCATGATAGGTCATCTTGAAGATCTGAACTGGCCTACCATGAGTCAGGATGGGTATGTGTGCCAAGCAATGGGCCTGAGATGCAGACAGGGTCGGTTACTACCTCAATGCTCAATATTGCTTGGATTGCTCTGACTATCGCATTTGGAAAGTAAATATATGGTTAGATATTTGTATGGCACATAATGAGCTTGTGCAAAAGCACTTTATAAAATACTGATTTGATTTTATGTTATACCCATAGAATGACTTATTTTATTACAAAATTTGCTGTACCTTTTAAAATTGCTTGCAAGTTTATAGTTGTTACTGTTATATTTTTATTATTAAATCTATTAGTTTCCTTTTAGTTTGTATAAAAATGCTATTATCACATATGCATATTGTGTATATGTGCATTAATTTATTTGTTTTTCTTTCTGTTTTCTGCATCATACGAACAATGACTATTCAATAAAACAGTACTGACCTGAAGTTTTAAAATTATCGTGCTTTGCAGTATATACCTAAATGTATTTAAGTAAACACGAATCATGCACCTGAATTACAGTTCTGCTCTAATATAAAACATTAAATACTTTGAACTCCTAGCTCATCAATTAATCATCTGAAGCGTATTTTGAATTCTGTATATATAAAAGCTTCAGATTTTTAAATAAGAATAGTAAAGTTAAGGCAGACTTGGGGAGTCTGCAAAATTGCAATTCAAAGTAGCAAAAGACAGTGAAATCATGACATACATATGTTAGTTTTCATCTGAGAAAAAACTTCTGTAATAATCAGATGTGATCTAAAAGTGGTCTGAATCTCTTCCATAGTAGGAAATTAAAAAATGAAATGCCTAGAGAAAGGCCAGATCTTTTTGGAGATCAGAATTAAAATATCTTTGGGCATATTGATGTGATTATGTTAGGCTGTATTGTCTTTATAGTGTTGTTAAGCGCTGAGAATCATAATTACAAAGCAGTGAGGACTGATTAGTGTTGTAGTTACACTGATGGACCACATGCTTAGAACCTGCTGCTTCACATGCAGCACATCAACATCTGCATCTTTGAAATACATTTTTCATCTGTTTAAGTTTTCCCGAATTTGTTAATAGAACCCACATTTGCCTCTCTATCAATAAGGCTATTTATCAGATTTTTCATGACTGTGAGTTTATCTAATTTTTCATGAAAACTATTAATATGAAATAGACCTAATGTTATAATGCTAATAAATTAGTATCTCTTTAATAAACTGTTCTCATAAGTATAATGTATATTTTCAATGCAACAAGTTCAAACTTTGAAATGAAAAAATTATGTTGTTCAGCATTTGATTTGTTTAGGCTTTAATATATGCAATGCTATGAAATCCAAATGCAGCATTTTCTGTTATGTGCTTTTGTAAGATAACAGATCATTTACTTATCTATACTAATAAAAGGCAAACCCCTCACTGACTCACTCATCACTAATTCTCCAACTTCCTGTGTAGGTAGAAGGCTGAAATTTGGCAGGCTCATTCCTTACAGCTTACTTACAAAACTTAAGCAGGTTTCATTTCGAAATTCTACGCGTAACAGTCATAACGGTCGACAACGTCCGCCATGTTAAACTTTCTTATTTATGGCCCCATCTTCACAAAATTTGGTAGACGGCTTCCCTGCGCTAACTGAAACCGATGTACGTACTTATTTCGGTGGTATGATGCCTCTGTCGGCCACCATATTGAACTTTCCAACGGTCTTTGTTACTTATGGGCCCATCTTCAAGAAATTTGGTACGTGGGTTCCCAACGCTAACTGAATCCTACTTACGTACATATATACGTCCAAAGCCTGCAGCTTGGTTGCCGTGTGAGGCGGCATTGGGACCCCCATCCCTACGCCTCCCACGTAGTTGGCTGCCTGCCTATATAAGGCCGTCCGTCGCTCCGGTCTGTTCATTCCCTTCCTTGCTTCGCCACGGTATTCACATCTCCCTGCTGATAATTGCAGCCTTTTTATTTAATCCACGGCTTCTCCACTGTTATATTGTTCGTTTATTACGATTATAGTTATTGTGTAGACATTTTAGACTTAGTTTACATTGTTCAGGTACCCATTTCCTTTATCGTTTCAACTGTACCCCCATTAACATGTCTATCGAGGTGATCACCATCGATCAAAGAACTGTCACTTATCGAGTGGTTTCCACGCCTGGAGATGGCAACTGCCTTTTCCATTCTCTGTGTTACATATTGCACGGCCATATCAGGCTCACTCTTGATATCCGGAGGAACATTGTGTCTTATGTATTGAATGACTGGGACAGGTTCAAGGTGTGGACTGATGACAGTACAGGAGATAATTATACTACACAGGAGCACTATAAGAGTGAAATGCTTAAGCCCTTCATCTATGACTCTGCATGTGAGTTGATGGCTGCCGCTGAATTGTTCGGTTGTCACTTTCAAGTGTACCGAAATGGCCAAATATTTTACACCTTTGGACAACCGCCAATGCCTCTTAAACATTTTAGATTCACAGGTGACGATTTGAGTAGTGGACACTTTGATGTTTATGAATGTTTAAACTCTCAAAAGCTGGATGCGAAGTTATCTATGAAACCCATTTCAATTCAAATGCCTCCAATTTCCAGTAAGGCTCTACTTCGCAATGACAATTAATAAGTCTCAGGGACAGACCCTACAAAAGGTTGGCATTGATTTGAAGTAAGATTGCTTTTCACATGGCCAACTATTAGTTGCATGCTCAAGAGTAAGCTCAGCGCACAGCTTGGTCATATTACAACCAGAGGGCCAAACTGACAACGTGGTATACAAAGAGATCCTTAACAAATAATTATTGGTATATTTTCCCTCAGTTTAAAAAGGTTTACTTTTCTTCTTGATAAAAATTTTAAAGCAGTACTTCACTGCTGCGAAGCGTGGGTATTTTGCTAGTTCTTCATAAACAGTTTTGTGTTTTTCTTATTGTCTTATTCTTCTGTATGAATTCTGAAGACATTTCTTTTCCTTTTTTTATTTTAATAATTCTTTTCATTACTTTCCTGCATTCCATAGTGTTGAATGTTTTCTCACATTGACTATAAAAACTAGCTGTATCCTTTTTTAATTTTCATTCACTATATGAAATTCTAGCCTGTTTTCTGAATCAGCTGAATTTGCTGTCATCTCCTCGTTTTCTCTTGAAGCTTCAAGCTGATGCTTAGTGTAACAGCCGACTGATTTAGTACTTGTTGCTTAAAGTGATTTAACAGTTTATAATGGTAGAGTGTGATAAACATACTAAGATGCAGACAAAGTATTCTCTCTCCAGTCCTGAAATTAAAAAATTGTAGAAGCATTATCAAAGTAAAATATGTGAAATGGATCCATACATCTTTCTACTTCACTTACCAGTCAAGCCATTTTCTTTTCTTTTGCTCACCTTTATCACTGATTCCACTATTTGAAAAAAGAGAAACATGCAGAGTGGCAATAATTTAAAAAGCATATCATAGGAATATAAATGGAAAACTGCATTTCACACAGTTACAGACTTTAGTGAATCAGTGTTCTTGCATTTTCTATTATGGCATTTCAAATTTTTGGAATTTTTGAAAGTTTTCTTATTTAGTTTTTTATCAATTTAAATACTGTTAGAAAAATAAGTAGTACCACATCTCATACTAACTAAACCATAAAGAATGAAATTTCATACAGAAAAATTCTTCAAAAAGGCGATGGTTTTAAATCAACGGGTGAAGGATGAAATTTCTCTTTAAAGCCTTAGCTAATAAAATTGGATTCCTTTGTGTTTGCTTCATTCGTGAGGGCACAGCCAAGAATAAATGCATACCCTCAGATTTCAGAAGGGCTAAACCACTCCAGCATTGCTAGGTTTAAATTTTTGAGGACAATATATAAAATATTTAAAACCACTTACCATAGTTTCTTAAATACTTTGAGCATTGCAGAGAGCCTAAAGGTCAAGTTCAGAAACTGTATGAAAATGCCAATTCTATCACAGATTTCTTACATAAAGAGTTTTACACACACTACCTCTCTAATCAGGACAATTAAAAAATAAATAAATTAATTTAATGTTCAAATGTTTTTTTTTTTACATTATTTAGTGGATTCCACCTTGTTTATAAATGACAATGGTCGTTGCCTGTGATAGCATGGAGTGGTGATGTCAGTACACTGACACTATAAAAATAGAGAGACAGTTTCCAAGACTGTTGAAAGATTAAGGGATTTTAAAAAATTCCATTCCAGCATCCACCTGGATGATGTGGCAGCAGACATTTTTGCAGACGCATACTCGCCACACATGAATGGGGTGTGAAGTGGTGAGAGAGAGAGCCAGTTAGAGATGAGATTTTTAGGGGGTCACAATAAATAAGCCAAGATGAGCAATTTAGCCTGGACAATCATATACATCTTGTCTTTTATGAAGGATGCGCAGGGTTCTTTATAACAGACCAAAGAGAGTCAGGACCTCAGTTTTGTGTCTCATCTGAAGGATGGCAATATATTTACAGCACAGTGCCCCCATCACTGCACTGGGGCACTGGGATCCACATTCAAACCACAGGGTAAGCATGCCCTGCTGGCCTCACGAACACCTCTTCCAGCAGCAACCCAAGATTGTTCTAGATGGTCTCCTATCCAAGTACTAGCCAGGCCCAAAGATGCTTAGCTCAGGTGGAATACCTGTTCTGCAGTGCATGCAGTATGCATGTTTGGAGAACTGTGCACTCTCTTTAAAGATACAATAGTGTCAAGTACAAATGCCAGAATGTCCTAGTTAAACAGAGAGGCAGTTTCAGGCACTTTTGTTTCCTTACATTTTCACACACGCACGCATGGAAGGCAGTCTAAGGGCTTAACTGAGGTAAGAAGCAGAGTCACGGGTTGATGGACAGTACTAATGCCTTTTCTCCCTCTTCTACAGACCACCAGAAAGAAAGCCCAACTAGAACTCCACCCACTTCCATTGCCAGACCACACCCTCCTGCAGACCTCACTTCTGGCTAAGAACCCACCTCTTCCTGTCCTGCACTTATAAGACCCAAGCAGTCCACTCTCCAAACCAGTCATTGTTTTGGGTCAGTCTGTTTTGCTGGATTAACTTGCTTTACCTACAATATACAGGGTGGACCCCCCCAAAATGTTTTTGTTTTCTGTGTAGTCCCCTGCCCTTCACTGCCCGCCCACCACACACGGCTGCCCCGTTCGTTCTAGGTGTGCGGCTGGTAATACTGCGGTGATCCGGTTGTGGCTGAACGGGGAAGCGGGGGGGTAGCACTGTAGTGTGCCTCGGATGGCTGCGTGTTGAATGGAGGCGGTGGTGTTAAGTACGCTGTAGGCAGCATACTGTAGTGGAGGTGACTGTGAGGTGGGCTGGTGATGAAGCACCCCTCGCTGGCCCCATTCATTCTCAATAGCAAGCCTGTTTGTACTGTTACGCACATAGCAGGAAGTTGTCTCTTGTCAGTACAGGGTGGTCCAGATCTAATTATGCAGATCCAGATCTTCTGGATGACTTTAATTTATGCAGGGACTATTCCAGTTCGGCACGAAGACGATTCTTCATGTCGTCAGTTCACACACTTCTCGATGGTCTGGGATTTTTCGGGTGATTTTCTATGTAATAAACTGAATAAGTTATAGCGTAATGAAAATTACATAATTAGATCTGGACCACCCTATACATCAGACGTGTTGACGACTGGTGCCTTCCTGCTGTGATAACGTGTACAGTGTTGTGCAGAAGAGCTCATCTTAACCTTTTGTCTTCACCCTTCAACAATGTCTCTGAAACACAAATCTGATGCAAGTGCTGGTGATATAGTAAAGAAGAGAAAAACCATCACCATGGAAAATAAAGTAGAAATAATAAAAAGGTCAGAAAGAGGTGAAATTCCATCATTCATTGGCAGAGCACTTGGTTACAGTTAGTCAACAATAGCATTTGTTAAAATAATGTACCTGTTCCGACTTACATACAAATTCAACTTAAGTACAAACCTACAGTCCCTATCTCATACGTAACCCGGGGACTGGCTGTACTTTTATGTTATATTGTAAAATAAAACAGAGGAAAGAGATATAGTTTTGGGGAAAGCAAAAAATTGCAAGATGTCTTTTCAGACATTATTCAACAGATTAGACTGCCTCAAGCTGGTGATGGAAACCCCCTTAAAAGGAAGCTAGACAGGAAGAGATGGGTTCAAGAAACTATGGCCAGGAAGTGACACCACTGGTGCTTCTATTTTTCAGATCTGCAAGACAGAGAGGAGGAGATGCATTAGGCAACAGCACCAACCCTCGACTCGGGGTGGAACTCCATTAGATGAGCCCTCAAGTTATCTCCCAAGTGCACATATGTGACCATATATTCTCTGTATTACAAGTTATGCACACTCAAGATTTTTCTTGATTTTTCAAAACAAACCTGGCAAAATGCAATGCATGGTCAATGAATAAAACAATTAAAAATGGACATGCTTCTGTTATGATTTTATTGAAGCTATGATTAGTATTTTAAAATACAATTGAATTCTAAAGGCAATTGTACAGTGTAGGGAGCAGGCTTACCAAAAGGTATCTAATCTAATTTCAAATATAAATCAGATATTTAAAAAATGGTGGATTCCATAGAATGCAGATGGTATTTGGATTGAGTCAAGTAAAATATTAAGTTACAGATGGGTCCTCCCTTCAATGGTCTTGAAAATACAAAAAGTTAACAATATCAAGCAGTGACAACCTAAACAAGCAAGGCCTGGTCATTTATAAAAAAGACAGTTTGTCAGTGAGTAACATTCACAGTAAAACTGTAACAGTCTAATCAACATCACAATATTTCAAATTATACAAACTAATCCTCTTGTTATGATAAAATGCAATTTCCATTTTATTACTGCATCATCAATAGCAGAAGTTAGAGAACCATGATTGTTAGTGTAATTTAAATAAAAAGGTTTTTAAATGGCCAGTTGTTCAAGATCAAATCATTTTAAAGTAATCAGAAACTAAATTCATTGTACATAATTTTAAAGCGATCAAAAATAGATGATCACAAGTCATAATTGAGATCACCTAAGAGAACAACTTTGGCAGTGTGATAAAGTAGAAAACACATCTGCAGAAGCAGATGGCTGTCTGTAACAAACGAAGGTTGCTAAAAATAAACCATTTCTTTAATTTACTATAATTACTCAGGCAGCTAAGGTTTATATGACAACAGTGATAACCAATGATATCACCACACTACTTTGGGAATATGGGCATGAGCTATCGACCACTAATATTGCATTTTTTAATTTGGAGTAAATCAATAGCAACATACTGATGCTGAGTGAATGTATTTTGGATCATAATGTGCAGCTTTTGTCTGTTTATGTTTACTTTGCCACAGGGCCATCTTAACAGCATCATAGTCCCCTGGGCAAAGTAGTGCACTAGAGCCTCTGTTTCGATAGCAAAACAGAAAAATACATAGGCATCAGAAACATTGTGGGCCCCCGGCCTGTGCACATTGTGCCCATATGTTAAGACGGCCGTTTAAGTTTGCCGTGGATCTTAGCTTAGGTCATGGTCGGGGGGGGGGTCTAACTGTAATTGTTAAGACCTTAAGCCGATTGTTTTATATATAAGCTAAAATGATTGGAAATCTAAGGTATTGACATAGTTCTGGAAGTGTGTTTTGTTTTTTTGTATTTTTAAAACTCTTTAAAATGTTCAGAAACTTGACAATTCAGACAAAATGGGTTGTGTCACATCCAAGAAGCAGGTCATAACGAATCCGACAATTGCTATAAATAACTTAACTGATGTTTTGGACAGCATGAAACATTTACTAGGAGATTGTTGTGAGAAGCCAAGCAAAATGACACATTTTAGCCAATAAAAGGTGTCATTTTGCTTGACTTCTCACTACATTCAAAATGGCTAACACGGTAGAACACCCTAGTACTAGGAGATTGTTGAAATCTAATTTTAATTATTTTAAATGTTTTCGTTGTCCGTCAATGAGTAGTTTAATGCAGTGTTTATAATTTTCTAGGTTTTGGTGTGTTTATCACGCCACATTTCTCCTAAGTAAGGAAAATTGGCTGGTACCCTTTTTACATAGGCTATCAAAGTTACTAAAGGATTTCCCCAGTGAAAGGGAGGCAAAAGATACATTTACAGAATTTAATTTATCAAGAAAACATACTGTACTGTCTTTCTTTACTCCTTTGGATTGGAGAAAATACTTGAAAATGTATACTATATAAGGATTGCTATGTCTTTATAAGGCCCCTTAGGTTAATGCCAGCCCATTATGCCAACAGGTGTGGCCACACAATTAGTGTAACACCTTAATGCCACCTTTCAGAAAGGAAAAGCCGTGATTGTCAAAATAACATGGTGGCCACCAGAAACACAAAATGGCATCAACAAAAAAAAAACCATTAAAATCTAAAACTAAAAAAATATGCAAAAATGTAACAAAATGAAAAAGCAATCAGGATAACACACAGGACAGCAGCAACTAAAAGAATTTAAAAAGATTAATCTTATTCCAATAAACATAATCCATTTTTAGATTTGAGAACACTATGAGACCATGCTGAGATCTTTTTTTTTTTAACCACACGATAGCAATTGGGAGATCCTAGGTAAAAAGATATAGTTTTGGAGAGGCATGGGCTTCTTCCACAAAACAATGCAAAATATTTTTGCAAAAGTTAGGTCAGTGAAATTGTTTGTTTTCACAAAGGTATACCACTAGTCTTCTCAGTAACAACCAATGATGGCACTTCGCTAATTAGCAGAAACAAAGCTATGAATTGTGTAAAATTGTAAAATCCATCCACTCTTCCACAATTTTTTTAACCTGTAGCAATGGGTGCAATGTAGAAATGGACCATGCCAGACCATCATAGGGAACATTTATGCACACCCCTAACCTCGTTTGTACAAAGCCAGTTTTTCTAAAATGAGCTCATTTTGGTGTGTGTGTTTATAAACTGCTGCATTCATAGAAAGCCAATATAATCACAGAAGGAATATGTTATGATAAACAGAATACACCCTCTTGTTTAAAAAAGGACACATTCACATTTAAATTCAAAATATTATAAAACCTCCGACATATCTCCCCATCTGTTTAACTGATCATCATAATGTTATGGTGGGCCCGTTGAACTTCGATTAAATGCAATGCAGTTTTTTGAGTTGCTGGTAATTACTAAGTATCATTGCTTTTAAACACAGAGAAGTGTGTTTGCATTTAGCATGTAAAGGACTTTGCAAGCAGATAATATTCTGATTGTTAGCTCAGGTTAAGCAGAGGCCAGAAACTAAATTAAGTCCTTTATCAGAGGAGATAAAGATGATAAGGAATTGGAGATTGGTGTGTTAATTTTCTTTCAGCAATTAACCTAATTTCCCCATATCTTATAAATACAAATTCTATGTATAGTATTACTGTGGAATTTGCTGAAAGTATGGATTTTATTCAATTTATATGTGAAGTAATGCATAAATTACTCAAAGACCAAAATATACTTAGAGATTTATTAAAAACAATTTTCCGTGGTTTATTTAATTAAAAAAAATAATACAGCTTGGTCAGTTAAGCATGTTAAATTAAAATTATACATATGAAGCTATGCTGTATCCACTGCAGGTGGCAGATAAGGAGCATTTTTCAGTGTCAGCATTCGGACATACAAGCTAAGATCTCTTTCCAACCTGTTTTTTTTTTTTAATCTGTCAGCAGCTATGAATAACTTATACATTAGTCAATTTTACCTTATTTTTTAAGCCAAAAGATGAGAGGACAGGTACTTTCACCTTATTTATAATGCATCTGTTATTGCTGCAACCTCAGCACATGAGTTTGATTTGTGGTCCAGTCAAAGTTTTATATTACCTTATTAATGTTGGAGTTGTTCCATAAACAGCATGCTTTGGTTCAACAGTGCACTTACTCTATCTATCTATCTATCTCTCTATCTATCTATCTATCTATAGGTCAATTGACATTGAAAGTTGATTGGTCTTGTCTGTTGTCTGACATGGATGCCAAAGACACTGCTATGGTGGCTATTTCTCTTCTTTTTAATGTTTGTGATAGCCTGTATTTGAATAATTTGGGTGGAATTGCCCAAATTATACTGAAAACATGAAAATGAGACAAAGGTGAAAGAAAGACCTTAAAGAAAGAGAAAAAAATATTTAAAGATCCTATGAAGTCAATGTATGGGTGGAGTGGCTGCCACAGATTGATCACTTGTGTGGATTAAATGCCCTGAAGCCTAAGAACTGATTTGATAAACTATAAAAAATAACACTTGATATTTTACCTCAGGCAGATGTAGGAGATCATATTCAAAAACAGCCAAATCCATATACTCCCAGATTTCCCTGCTGCAACCACTTTCAAAATGGGAACTTATCTAGCAGGGGTTCTCCACTGTCTCAGACACACCCTTGGTCATGGTGAACATGTTAAATGATAACAGTCCGAAAATGTGGTACTGAAGAGTCTATTAACAAGTTTGCAGTTCTCAAAACATCATCAGTACCATAACCTCTCTTTCCATCTCACAAATCAAGAAGGAAATCATCATGCCCAATATTCTTTTTTTAATATTTTTATTTTATTAATTTTCATTGTAATCATTCCATACAAACAGATCAATTTATAACCCAACAAATTTGAAAACAAATCAAACCCCACCCCTGAGAAGGAGAGCTTAGCTAAAGGAAAATTTCTTTAAGCTTTTTAATAAGGCAACATTAGACAAAAGAAGGGGAGAAGTAAATATCTATATAAATAAGAGATGGAGAAGGGAGTTAAATGCAATAATAGTTATTTCTCTTATTCTGAAATAATGTTGATTAAATCCTGCCATGTTTTGAAAAAAATTTGTACAGATCCTCTAACTGAAAATTTGATTTTTTCCAATTTCAAATAATATAAAACATCGGTTTCCCACTGACTTATAAGAGGAGAATTGGGATTCCCAATATTCTACTACATGATGCCATAACACACAGTCATTCAGTGACTTTCAGGTCTTGTGGTACACAACTAAATGTATGTCATCAACAACTAAAGCAAATCTTTGATATTCCTTTCATACATAAGGAGTTAAAAACACTTTGCCAGCTCATTTTTTTAGAAAAGGAGAAGGTTAGTTCCATTATAAAAAAAAATAAAAAGAACATTAATAAAAACAAACATGTTTGTTTATGTTGTTATACATGATTAATACAAAAACATTTGTCTTAGACTCCATCGGACTGCTGCAAAAGTCAAAGCAATGTGATAACAAAAGGAAGAAAACTGCAGTGTTCATTTTTATTCATAGGTAAAAATGCTTGTATTGTAAGAATTTTTGCTGATGGCCTGCTGCAGATGAACAGAGCAAGTTTTGTGATGTTTAGCCACTGGGCAAAAAGAAAAAAAAGCAGTGCTGGTATGTATGAGGCAGCAAGAAAAAGGAGATTTCAGAACAAGATTTCTTCAGTGTCTAATTTAACCCTCCTGGCCATACCGTAGTAAGATCTGTCTGAGAAATGGCAACAAAGTCACATACAGGTGCTGGTCATAAAATTAGAATATCATGACAAAGTTGATTTATTTCAGTAATTCCATTCAAAAAGTGAAACTTGTATATTAGATTCATTCATTACACACAGACTGATGTATTTCAAATGTTTATTTCTTTTAATGTTGATGATTATAACTGACAACTAATGAAAGTCCCAAATTCAGTATCTCGGAAAATTAGAATATTGTGAAAAGATTCAATATTGAAGACACCTGGTGCCACACTCTAATCAGCTAATTAACTCAAAACACCTGCAAAAGCCTTTAAATGGTCTCTCAGTCTAGTTCTGTAGGCTACACAATCATGGGGAAGACTGCTGTTGTCCAAAAGACGACCATTGACACCTTGCACAAGGAGGGCAAGACACAAATGGTCATTGCTAAAGAGGCTGGCTGTTCACAGAGCTCTGTGTCCAAGCACATTAATAGAGAGGCGAAGGGAAGGACAAGATGTGGTAGAAAAAAGTGTACAAGCAGTAGGGATAACCGCACCCTGGACAGGATTGTGAAACAAAACCCATTCAAAAATGTGGGGGAGATTCACAAAGAGTGGACTGCAGCTGGAGTCAGTGCTTCAAGAACCACCACGCACAGATGTATGCAAGACATGGGTTTCAGCTGTCGCATTCCTTGTGTCAAGCCACTCTTGAACAAGAGACAGCGTCAGAAGCGTCTCGCCTTTGGACTGCTGCTGAGTGGTCCAAAGTTATGTTCTCTGATGAAAGTAAATTTTGCATTTCCTTTGGAAATCAAGGTCCCAGAGTCTGGAGGAAGAGAGGAGAGGCACGGAATCCACGTTGTGTGAGGTCCAGTGTAAAGTTTCCACAGTCAGTGATGGTTTAGGGTGCCATGTCATCTGCTGGTGTTGGTCCATTGTGTTTTCTGAGGTCCAAGGTCAACGCAGCCGACTACCAGAAAGTTTTAGAGCACTTCATGCTTCCTGCTGCTGACGAACTTTATGGAGATGCAGATTTCATTTTCCAACAGGACCTGGCACCTGCACACAGTGCCAAAGCTACCAGTACCTGGTTTAAGGACCATGGTATCCCTGTTCTTGATTGGCCAGCAAACTCGCCTGACCTTAACCCCATAGAAAATCTATGGGGTATTGTGAAGAGGAAGATGCAATACGCCAGACCCAACAATTCAGAAGAGCTGAAGGCCACTGTCAGAGCAACATGGGCTCTCATAACACCTGAGCAGTGCCACAGACTGATCGACTCCATGCCACGCCGCATTGCTGCAGTAATCCAGGCCAAAGGAGCCCCAACTAAATATTGAGTGCTGTACATGCTCATACTTTTCATGTTCATACCTTTCAGTTGGCCAACATTTCTAAAAATCCTTTTTTTGCATTGGTCTTAATTGATATTCTAATTTTCCGAGATACTGAATTTGGGACTGTCATTAGTTGTCAGTTATAATCATCAACATTAAAAGAAATAAACATTTGAAATACATCAGTCTGTGTGTAATGAATGAATCTAATATACAAGCTTCACTTTTTGAATGGAATTACTGAAATAAATCAACTTTGTCATGATATTCTAATTTTATGACCAGCACCTGTACTGTACAAAGTCTTTCTAGGACAAGTGACTGCTGGCTGAACTGACTAATATCTGAGTACTTCCACATTCTTGGTATTGCAGTAATGATTGGACTTATATATATGCGGGGAATATATGTTTTTCTAAAGACCTTTAAATAGTAACTATATATGATGGATGGCTGATGTAGAGGTAAGAACTGCTGCCTCATAATCAAGAGGTTGTGGGTTCGACCCCAGGTTCTCCCCACATTTACCATTTCCCTCCATTGAGTCGGGGCCTTAACGTGGCAGAGTGGTTTGTGTGATCAATGATCCCCTGAGCAATGTACTCCTGTTAGGGCCACCCATGGCGGCAAGGTCAGAGGTGAAGTCTTGACTAAGGCTGACTCAACCACCCACACCCCATCCCACCAAGGGTCCATCCAAAGTAGTGCAACTTACTGCCGTGCCTCGTTGTCTTGTACTTGACTTGCCTTGTGGATTCCTAACAGGAAGTGAAGCAGTGTGATTGAGGATTGTGCACCCTCACTACCACTAATATCAACTCCTTTGCGCAGGCTCTTCCTTCTCTGTATCTTCCTTATTCATCAATGAAATCAACCCACTGCGCCTGGGAGACAATTCCCTTGCTCATTATGCCCCCAGGTCTGCCTTTCCCAAATTGGCCTGCTCTCTCACCAACGCACACACAGGAGGGGGAGTGACGGGGATGGACAACCATGACTGAATGATATGTGATAGGATGATTCTAATTAAAATGCAGTATACTGTTAAGTATCCTAGCCCTTTTACAGATAAAGTTGCAGATAAAGCGTAAGTTTCAGCAGTATATGCCACAGAACCTGCTGATTTTTACCTGTGAATGTGAAAAAGAATAAAAATAAGGGAAAAATGTAACTAATCATAATAATAAAATTATGATCATGCTAACTATTGTTTCTTGTAGATATCATGTTGGCACAGTGGATCTATTGTGCTGGATTTGAATCCCACATCCAGTTGCTGTCTGTTTTGTGGTCTAAAAGGAAGCCGCAATATTGATTAACAAAAGCAAGTCTTTACTTGTTAGAGTTTATATTTGTATGCAAAAAGAACAACATAACATAGTTTTTGGAATACTTTATAGAATAATTGCACATCTACTTATGTTTCTAGTAGTAAAAGCAGAGTAGCTAATGCTGAATCCACATATCCTGTTTTCCAGTTCTTCTAAACAGTGAGCATTGTTGTAAATGTTATCCGCAAAACTAAAACACGAAAAAAAGGATATCTTTCAGTTTTTTTTTTTTACAGTTCTTGCAAACTAAGTTACAAAGTTGAAAGCTCATAGCTTATGTAAAGTAAAATAAAAAGCAACTTTTATTGTACTGCCGCAATACACAGTCTGCATGTTCTGTCTCCGTGTCTGTGAAGATTCTTTCCTCACCTGTTGCAGTTTTGCTCACACATCCTCAAGATTTGTGTTTTAGGGTAATTGGCAGTTCTAAATTATTCCCATGTGAGTGTGGTTGTGTGCATGAGTGGGCACTGCAATGGACTGGCAGTCTGTCCAGAGCTGATTCTTGTCATGCCTTCTATGCCGCCAGAATCCATCCCCTGCATCCCTCGATTGGATTAGGCAGGTTTGAGTCTTTCATTTTTATCTCTCCTGATCAGCCACCTTGCCTAAGATAAGAAGCAAATTATCAATGATAGATAGAAAGAACAAACAAACTGTATTTGTCCCCAGGGGGAAATTTGTTTTTTTACAGAAGTGCTTTAAGTAAATAAGTACATAAATTGGTAGATCAAAAATATATATGCAAACTCACTATGGTCTGAGCAAACACCAAAATGATTAAAAAGGAAGAACAACTTAAAAAAAAGAAAAGAAAACTTCTCACTTGGCAGTCCCAGTCCCAGTGAGGCGTTATGCAGGTGTATTGCTGTTATAAAGGACCCCCAGTAGCATTTCTTAACACACTTTTGCTGAATAATTTGTTGGGTGAAGTGTAATTGTGGCAGATAGGGGATGTGCAGCATTGTTCATAATGGCAATCAGTTTTATTTTAATTCTGTCCTTTGCTACTATGTCCAGGCGGTCTAGACCATAAATGTAATGAATTATTATTATTATTATGTCATATAACTGAGCCTGCCATTTTAATTAGCTTGTTAATCCAGTGGCCCCCTCTTAAAGTTATGTTACCAGCCCAGCACACCACAGCGTAGAAAATCACACTGACCATCACAGATAACTTACCATGTTAAAGGAACACTGTCTCCTAAGGAAGAAGAGTCTGCTCTGTTCTTTCTTATATAGCTCCTTTGTGTTCCGAGACCAGTTCAACCTGTTATTAATGTAGACCGCCCAAGTTCTTCTAGGTATGCACCACCTCTACATCCACCCCTTGAATAATGACTGGACATAGAGGCTCTTTAGTGTGGCAAAAGTCAATAGCCAGTTCTTTGGTTTTGCTGATTTTAAAGTGCAGACAATTCTCTTTTCACCAAGAAACCCAGCTCTCCACCTGACTCCTATGTTCTCTATACTATACTGTTTTGCTGTACAGTAAAGTAAGTAGCTGGTACTAAATAGCTTTTTTTATTACAAGTCCCTGAAACTTTCTGGTATAGCCTTATATACCTTAGAATTCAGATGTTATCAATTCCATACTTCTTAACATATGTTTGCAGTTTAACAGCTGGAGTTTTTGTTCAACTTGTTGTCCATTGTGAATTTCCTCATTGTTTGCTCAATGGCCTTTTCCTCATTACAAGTTATATCATTTCTTTCCATTAGATTAATTCTACTCACTCAAGGAAACCAGTGTAGCATATTAATGTTACTGTGTTATCTGAGCATTTTTTCCCCTTTATTATGGGGCAGTTCTTCCTGGTGTTAATGTGAAAATACAGTACATTAAATGACTAGAGAGGCTATCCATTCCTTTTAAAAACAACTTCATCAATGATTTCTGTGTACTAACTTAATTTATGAATGCCTTTTCTTTAAAATATCTCTTCATATCAAAAAAAATTCAAAATAGGAAAGGACAGTCAAAAGTGCACATTGAGAGGAAAGGCATAAGTGCCCCCGCAATATAAATCATTCCAGTTTTTTCATTTAATTTGAACGTTCTATGGGTGTGTAATGTTTCAAAATGAAAGCTGAATATCTGAGACAGAAAAGTAACAGTAAATTAATAAAAGTGCAATTTTCCTCAGCATCATTTTTACATCTTTCAGTAGAAGATAGTGTATTATTCTGTCTTTCTATTTTTCCCCACTCAAAAATATTTATAACACATAACTGACATTTTTAATAATTTAAAGATTATAATCTTCTTTTATAATACACTACTCTGGCTGTCCATTTAAATCACCTGTACCTCGCAAACCATTTGACCCATTGACCTGAAATTTGGTACACATATACTACGTGACATCTACTATCTGCTTTCTGGGTAATGATTGACTTCCAAGGTCAAAGATCAACCCAGGAAGGTCAAGGTCAAAAATCAAATAACCTGTAGCCTGAAATTTGGTACACATATACTATGCTGAAACTCTGCACTACAGTTTTGGAATTATTACTCTTTTTATTTTTATTTTATTTTATTGTAGAATCAACTCTCGGCAGCAGACAGCAGGGCGGCCGTGTGGTGGATGTGTACGGGCGCAGAGTATGGTCACATCAAGTGTATTCACTGCACGTTATCGTGCAGTACGCCGTTACTGGTACTGAATAATTCAGTTCTAGTTGTTTGTTTCTTGTATGCGTTCTAGTGAAAAAAAATTTTGGCATCCAAGTGGAATCCAGAGATTCTTTATTTCTTTCAGCTAGCACCTACCCACAAGAGCATCTAACATCTTACCCATTTTTGCAAAGGCTAGATTTTTTATAAAACGTTCTAGGTCACACACTGCAGTGATTATGCACAAACATCTGCCCAGAGGTGGGTGGAGTGGCCAAAAATTGTATTCAAGTAAGAGTAGTGTTACTTCAAAATAATATTACTCAAGTAGAAGTAAAAAGTAGTCATCCAAAAAATTACTCAAGTAAGAGTAAAAAAGTATTTGGTGAAAAGACTACTCAAGTACTGAGTAACTGTTTGATCATAATAAATGGTTTATTTTTTAGACATGTTGTGATAAGACATAAAAAATTATAAAATAATGTGCAAATTCTACTATTTCCAAATAATAAAATAAAAAATAAGTAAAAATAAATAACATCTTCACAAAATAAAGATGCACAAATAACACAAAGTTCCAAATCTCGGTTTTTCACAACAAAGCTTTTGAAGCCAATACCTACAGTAGGTAACACGTATGTTTGAACAGTGCAAACTACTTACAGTGACAAGATATACTGTACACTGACAGTATAATACTGCATATTCACTTGCCCTCCAAATAGCACAGCTGATAGAAAATAACATTAGAACAAGGCAGCTTGTGCACATACAAGAAGTCTCACTTTACCTTGACTGTCTGTGTCTGTGCATGTTTGGTTAAAACGTGCTTGTTCTTCACTCAATGAAATGATGGTTAAGCTTCAGCAGGAGTTGGCTTTCATTTTTCATGTATTCTTTCTTTCCCTGTCCGTGTCTGTGAAAACAGAGTCTTGTGATTATTGTTGCTACATCATGAAACAAAGACTTGTGATTATTGTTGCTACGTCTGATTGTTGAAACAGAGTCTTGTGATTATTGTTGCTACGTCTGATTGGTGAAACAGTCATGCAACAGATCCACTGTCGACTTCTCTCTGGCAAAAATATAGCGTATATAATGGAAAAAAAGTAATGATTTGAGTGTTGCCCAATGTAGCGGAGTAAGAGTAGCGTTTCTTCTTCACAAATGTACTCAAGTAAAAGTAAAAAGTATGGTGCAGTAAAAGTACTCTTAGAAGTACAATTTTTTTTAAAAGTTACTCAAGTAAATGTAACGGAGTAAATGTAACTCATTACTACCCACCTCTGCATCTGCCTCTTCATTATTGGTACAGAATTACACTTTTAGATCATCTTTTATTTTACCCGGGCTTTAGGCACCTATAAAAGACAAACCCTGGTTCTTTGGGTGCACAGCTCTGAAGATAATCTCTTGGCTCGAGTCATATACCAGCTACTCAACAAAAAAGGAATGGTCTTTTATCAAAAATTGCTTGGAGTAGATAACTCCAGATTTTATTACCTTGTACTGCATTGGTCAATCTCTGGGCTTTAGCTAGTTTTCCACTTTAGTAATTTAAGTTATATTTATTGTTTTCCATTGATGATAATTAAAATGTAAAAATTTCTTTAACTAGACATTATGTGTGAGCTTTAGATTTCACTGATTGTCCAAATAGTTGATCGTGTTCATGAACACAAGTACTACTGTCTATGTTAAAAAGCTTTGCACTGTATTTAAAAAGAATGTAGAAAAATGCAGATTGCTTTTCATGTACTTTGCTATTCAAAAAGCATGATATGGCATCTGGCATTGCTAATTATTTAACAGTGTTTTACCATTTGTTCGGATACTCAGCATAGAGCTGCTTTAGCATTTTAAGATTTGAAAAGGATTCATTTTTTAATATCAGTTATAAGTCTTAAATAATTTCAGCTTATTTAATGCCAGGTAATGAGTTTTGCCATTTACATTTAAATTAGGAACTCACACTTGTCAGTTCTTGATAACAGTTACACCATTAAGCACAGTGGTGTGAGTAAGAGAATTTAAGTGCTTCTGCTGCCAAATGAGGGATTTTCTTCCACCTTAATTTAATTTTAAAGAGTATGCTATACTTTCTAACAGTTTGTTGACCTTAGCAGATATAGTGTTCTGATTTCTGTCTCACTGTTGAAATAAGGATAAATTGCAGCTTATTCTCTTACAAAATTATCTGTTGTTTTTCAGTATAATTATACAAGACATCATTGTTTACATAGGAAGGTTAGCTTTGAATATCTGCACATTTATAGTTTTAACTATATGTTGCTTTCTAAAAGAACTATTCATATTCAATGTGTTGATTCATTAAGCCAGGCTGATTACAGAATGTGACCTGCTTATTCTGCAATTAGTCAAGTTAATAATACTTATCTTCTAATTTGTGTGAATAAGTTAAAAAGCATTTTTAATGCCACTCAACAAACCCAGCCACAGGGGATGCACAAACCAGTGTGTTCCTTTGTGCCTGTCCCAAGCCCAGATAAATGAGGAGGATTACGTCAGGAAGGGCATCCGGTGTAAAATTTTGCCAAATCAATATGCGGACAACAATACAAATTTCCATACCGGATCGGTCGAGCCCCGGATTAACAATGACCGCCAACAGGGTGCTGGCGGAAATTGGGCTACTGTTGGCCGAAGGAGAAGAAGAAGAGGGGGGAGACGTGTCCGGAGGCAGGAGGACAGAAGGAAAGTAAAGAGAGTGGAACTGAGGGTAGGAACTTTGAATGCTGGCAGTATGACTGGTAAGGGTAGCGAGCTAGCCGATATGATGGAGAGAAGGAAGGTTGATATATTGTGCAAGCAAGAGACTAAATGGAAGGGGAGTAAGGCCAGGTGGATTGGAGGTGGATTCAAATTGTTCTATCATGGTGTGGATGGGAGGAGAAATGGGGTAGGAGTTATTCTGAAGGAACAGTATGTCAAGAGTGTTTTGGAGGTGAAAAAAGTGTCAGGCAGAGTAATGATAATGAAGCTGGAAATTGGAGGTGTGATGATGAATGTTGTTAGTGCATATGCACCACAAGTTGGGTGTGTAATGGGTGAGAAAGAAGATTTCTGGAGTGAGTTGGATGAAGTGATGAACAGTGTACCCAAGGGACAGAAAGTGGCGGTTGGAGCGGATTTCAATGGGCATGTTGGTAAAGGGAACAGAGGAAACAAGGAGGTGATGGGTAGGTATGGTGTCAAGGAGAGGAATGAAGAATGGTCAGAGGATAGTGGATTTTGCCAAAAGGATGGACATGGCTGTGGTGAATATGTATTTTAAGAAGAGGGAGGAATATAGGGTGACATACAAGAGTGGAGAAAGATGCACACAGGTAGATTACATCCTATGCAGAAGAGCTGATTTGAAGGAGATTGAAGACAGCAAAGTGGTGGCAGGGGAAGGTGCAGTTAAGCAGCATAGGATGGTGGTCTGTAGGATGATGTTTGAGATCTAGAAGAGGAAGAGAGTGAGGGCGGAGCCAAGGATCAAATGGCGGAAATTGAAAATGGAAGACTGCAAGGTCGAGTTTAGGGAGAAGGTGAGACAGACACTGGGTGGTAGTGAAAACAGCTGGGAAACTACAGCAGATGTAGTAAGGGTGACAGCAAGAAGGGTGCTTGGCGTGACATCTGGAAAGAGGAAGGAGGAAAAGGAAACCTGGTGGTGGAATGAGGAAATACAAGAGAGTATACATAGGAAGAGGATGGCAAAGAAGAAGTGGGATAGTCAGAGAGATGCAGAAAGTAGACAAGAGTACAAGGAGATAAGGCACAAGGTGAAGAGAGAGGTGGCGTAGGCTAAAAAAAGGTGTATGATGAGTTGTATGAGAAGTTGGACACTAAAGATGGAGAAAAGGACCTGGACCGATTGGCTAGACAGAGGGACTGAGCTGGGAAAGATGTGCAGCAGGTTAGGGTGATAAAGGATAAAGATGGAAACGTACTCACAAGTGAGGACAGTGTGTTGAGCAGATGGAAAGAGTACTTTGAGAGGCTGATGAATGAAGAGAACGAGAGAGAGAAGAGGTTGGATTATGTGGTGATAGTGAAACAGAAAGTACAACGGGTAAGCAAGGAGGAAGTAAGGACAGCTATGAAGAGGATTTACGTCGAGATTAAAGTTGACATTTCCACTTTATTCTCGACATGTCCACTTTATTCTCGTCATTTATGTCAAGATTAGTCGACATTTCCACTTTATTCTCGTAGTTTATTTTGTCATTAAAGTAGAATGTTGTAAATTAAACTTCATCTTAAAATAAATATTTTTACTAGATTTTCTCAAACCCCGTCATAAGTTATGTAGCACATTAAATGCTTTGTGTTGTGTTCCCCAACCCAGTTATTAATCACTACGTGCTTCTTAAACTGACTTCCTCTTGCTTTGAGGAGGCACAGGCAGCTATCGCCACACAGAATACATTCACTTCATGATATTCCTGCTCTCTGAACATTTAGAATGCTAAGATAAATACTTGATATCATTTTCATGATGAAATGCATTAAAGCAGGTATTAAACATGCACTCTGGTGCACGTTCAGTGTAGACAAGTTTATGGCAGGTGTGACGAGGCTCCAAAAAACTGTATGTATGAATGGGTATCGCACAGGTTTAACTGAAATATTGTGTAAATGTTGGGTTCGTGATCTGGTGGTTGAAGACACAAACACAGAATTCAATGGATGTTCTTCTGTGCGGACTTTCATTATTGCATGTGTGCTATCTTTGTCTGACGTACCAACACCCCCGTTCCTATCCTTCCTTTTTCATTCTCCACATAACCAATCACCACATGATAGACATCTTTGTGAAATTAAAACTAGTTATAAATTTAGACCACGTAGTGTTCAGAACTTTAAAAAATCTTCGTTATACATTTTTAAATATGCCATCCATTCAGGGTTATGTCCATCCCAGCAAGCATCATGTGCCAGGCAGGAACAAATCCTGAACGGGACGCCAGCTCATTGCATGGTGAATACAAGCACACACATACCCTAGGGTCAATATAGCATAACAAACCCCACTGCCTACATGACTTTGAAAGGAAACTGAAGCACGCTGAGTAAACCTGGCAGGAAATCATGCAAACTCAAGGCAGGGTACACCCGGAACCTCCTTGCTGCCAGGCAGCAGTGCAACCTCTACGCCACCATGCCCCCACATGATTAGTACATGCTTTAATGCATTTCATCATGAAAATTATATCAAGTATTTATCTTAGCATTGTAAATGTTCAGGGAGCAGGGATATCATAAAATTAAAGTATTCTGTGTGGTGATCGCTGCTTGCGCCTCCTCTTTGTGCAGAGGAAATCAGTTTAAGAAGCACGTAGTGATTAATATGGCTCGGGGAACGCTTAACACAAAGCATTTCATGCGCTACATAATTTATGACGGGGTTTGGGAAGATCTACTAAATTAAATAATCATTTTAAGATGAAGTTTAGTGTACACCATTCTAATTTAATGACAAACTACGAGAATAAAGTTAACATGTCAACTTTAATCTCGACGTAAATGGCGAGAATAAAGTGGAAATATCGAGAATAAAGTCAACATGTCGAAATTTTTTTTTTTCTTCACTGTGTCTGTATTTTTTTTTCACCGTGGCCCTAATACGCTTCCGACGGTGGGAGATTATGATGCTGCAATCCATTTTTTTTTTTAAGTCGGCAGCATTCAAAATAATAGTAAAGCTTTGCTCTATGAACATTAGGGGAATGTGAATGGTTTAAGTACCTACTGTAGGTGTTATCCTTAAGTGAAAAAATGCATATTCTTGCTGCAAACTTATTTTTTACCCAGTGCAGCATTATAAATAGTGTATGGTGTGTTATTTAAATTGCAGGCAGGCATTGTCTAATACTGACACCAGCAAAGCACAGTGGTTGGGAAGTTTGTCAGTCTATGAGAACCTGGTGGTGACCATAACAGCAGAGCATGTCAGAGACAAATAGAAAACATCAACACCACATTTAGCCAGATACTTTGACTCAGGGTCCATTATATATTCTGCTGGCTTGCTTGCTAAAAACAAAAGAATCCGTCCAAACTTTGTATCACATTCTAAATTGTGTAAGAGTTTTCATCATACTTTCTTTGTACCTTTGTGTGTCTCTAGTAATTCCATTAAGAAAGATAATTCACTTTGACCAGGTAAGTCAAAATAAACCATGGACAGATACAATTCTGTTATGTACTCATAGTGTCAGCAACATATATTTTTCTCACAAACGCTTTATGGCATTGGCAAAAGTCCCAATCTCATCAGCATCACTGACATATATTTTCACGGATCTAGTTTCTTAATAATAATCTACTGAGAGAGGGTGAAAGTTACAAACCTTTGTCACAATTTAATTTCTTTTTAAAAAAAGAATAATAAAAATTTAGTGCAGATAATAACTCAAAAATCTGTTCACTTTTTTAGCAGAGGAGTAACTGTTGAGCAGTGAATGATACCATCCAAAAAGATACTGGAAACTGGAACTTTATTGATAACAAAAACCTCTAAAATGAAGAAAACAAAAATCCTTAAATCCTCTTAATTCAATTCAGGGATGTAGGAGATCAAATTGTTTGGAAATTTGGAAGATACTGCTGCTTCTGGAATTCACTGGCAGTACACTTTGCCCAGGCTCTCAGAACTCATAGGTTCTTCCAACACATTTCTTAGGAATACAGATTAAACTGAAGGCATATTTTTAAAATCCATTTCCCTGTTAAATAGTGATGCTACAGTAAGGGCAAAAGCAGTTTTTAGTCAGAAAATATTTGGCATTTTATCATTTTATGTGATCAATTAGGGTTAATAAAAACGGGCATTCATTTTAATTCCTTTTATATATTCATGCAGTATATACAGTAGCTTGACAGTGACAGAGCTTTCATAGCTACTTGTTTCTTTAGATATAAAACAACTATTTTAAAGATGTATTGTCTTTATTCACAGATTTAGATTTCATCCATAAAACATTGGGTGCGTTATTATCTCCAAGTTATACTGTAGCTCTGAAGATTTCATTCTTACAAATAATGTAAGTTAAGACATTTTTGTCCCTGTTACACTACAGGACATGTCCACCCTTATCTGTCTCTTTGTTCTGCAATTGCTGTGCAATCTTTTTCTATTGTTTTAATAATGTCACTGTTAGAGAGTTCTGAGTAGAGATTCACATTAAACGATAGCTGTTATAATACACTGCATCACTGATCAAGATTCCACACTTAATCAGTTATACACGTCCTTGGTGATTTCTACTATTTTTCCTGGTCAAGGGTTAGTTTAAATAACACAGTGTCTCCTGTGAAAACCTTTTGGTGTAAATTTGAACAGTTCATGATTTTACTTCTGTTTAGGAGTTTACTAAGTAGGATCTCCTTAATTCATCCATAACTAATTCTTTCTTCAAGAACATAAGCAGATTCATGTATGCATTTATCTTGCATAAGGAACACTTATACATAAATTGTCAACACTGAGGTTGTAGAACTGTAGATTAAATCAATTACTACTTTCATGTTTGCTTAAATTAAATGAAATTAACAGCTGTGCCCATTGCTCTTTATATACTTTTTCTGGCGCTTCTCTACGTATAAACTATTGTCATAACAGAAAAAAATAAGAAATCTGGAACTCACTGAATTCTGACATGAATTTTGGTGGATACTCATTTTGTTGAGAGTGGCATAGACTGATTGTATTATCGTAGTATTTCCCTCTACTTACTCATTACTTGATTTTCAAGGGTAAGTGTACTCGTCAAGTTCATTATCAGGTTGGTTTACTGTTGCACTTTAAGATGAACACACACATACATACCTATACGCATACACACAGACCCTAAACACAACAGTGCCCCATGAATGACACACACACGCTGATTAACCTTTAGCACTTTAAACCACACAAGTGCTTTAGGAATAACACAGCCTGTCACTCTCTAAGCACTTCAAGAGACTTACTTATTATCGGCATGAACAACATTCGATGTTTTAATATCTCAGACCTAAATATTACTTTTGGTCTACAAGAATACATTTAAACATACAAAGGCTCAGCATCCTTGACTATAGGCCATTTATCAGCCACGAATACCTTACTTTACATACTGTTACCTAGTATTGAGTGGAGCTCTCACTCACAGCCTTAATAAACCTCACAGCACAAAGGTAATGGCAAATCTCCGGCTGCACCAGGTGCTCAAAGAAATCTACCTTATCACTTTAATCACTCTAGACATTAAGACAAAGCATAGAAGTGAAAAGCAGCATGGTATTTATTACAGGAATAATAATAATACCACTAGAACAAAAGAATAATAATAATAAATAGGACTGATAGAAAAGTCTGGATATATATAGTCTTTAGAAAAAGCTGACAAAAAAGTTACAGATGACAAGGATGAATGTCACAGGCCAGTGACAGATGACCAGTGACATCTTCGTCCGTTCTTCTTCCTTCCTTCCTCCTTCCTTGCTTCCTTACTCACTTACTCACTATATCGCTTCTTAGACGAGGCATATTTACTCTAAAATTCTACCGGGGAGTTTTGCAAGATGTGACAGATAGATATTCTGATTGGCTGGCTGTCAATATGTTGAATGAATTCACTGTCCGTTATCCCAAACAATAAAACCTTATGTTCTCTGAGGTGTCACAATGTCTTCCTTTACCAGGCTGTAAAATAATTAGATGTCCATCCTTTCTCAGGTTATAAAGTAATTGAGCCACCACCATGTCTTCCTTTCTTTGTTGAAACAGCTGTTTTAAAAGTGAGGTATAACTAGGAAGAAAACATGCTTTGATTTGTCCTGAATGTAGTTCATCTGTTGTCTTGTCTTGAACAAAATATAATGGAAATATAAACCAAAATGTACAGATTTTGTTCCCCACAACACTGATATATTAACATTTTTGCTTTATTCCAAACTATTTGATAAAGATAACTGACTGCAGTGCCATTTTTCTACTAGTTCAACTAAATCATTTCTCTATGCCTTCTTATCTTATATAGATACACTGTTGCAAAGCAACTTAAGTTGCAAACATCTAGAATGGAAATTATCAGCATTTTCATGAAGTATAGCAAAACAACTCAACCTTGTATTGGTGTGATTTAATACTGAGAAAATCAAATTATTGGCCAGTGACTTGAAAGCTTCACTTTTTCTAATGAAGGCCACGGGGGCAACATACAGAGCTGAACAGACCATGTCACCATAAATTCAGAAATGTCCATCCTCAAACACTGGTAAATCTGTCAGTGTGCCCTGGGTCTGCCCATGGTCTTTCCTTGTGGGCTATACTTGGTACACCCACTATGATGAGTGCATCCATATTTTTTGCTCAAACCATCTCAACTGATCTCATTTTAATGAAAGAGACAAAGTCTTTTCAAGACAACAATTTGCTTATTGTGCAAACAGAAGTGTGGATGATGCTCTGCTTGTTATCTTACATCAAATCTACACCTTTCTTGATCAGCCTGGTTCATATGTCAGAGCACTATTTTTGGATTTTTCTTAAGCGTTCAATACCATACAGCCTCATATACTGATTGGGAAACTGAACAGTATGAATGTAAACCCATTTATTACACTATGGATTCAGAGCTTTCTTTTAATAGTCATTCATTCAAACACAGGAAGTCCGCAGGGGTGTGTCTTATCACCAATACTGTTTACTCTGTACACACGTGACCTGAGACAGAACAATGACCACTGCTCCATTATCAAGTATGCGGATGACACCATGCTCATACGACACATATCTGGGGAGGATGAAAGTCACTATCTAAATCAAGTGGACTGGTAAACTGGTGCAATAAAAACTTTCTCACTCTGAATGTAAAAAAGACCAAAGAAATGACATTTGATTTTAAGAGACAGAAATCTGTATGTTCACCTATTGTAGTTCTGGGAGAGGAGGTAGAAATAGTGAATGAATATAAATACTTAGGAACTTACCTAGATAACAATCTTAACTGGAATACAAATACAAAAAAAATATTTTCTAAATGCAACCAGTGTTTATTTCTCCTCCATAAACTCAAACTATTTAAAGTAGACAAGGACCTCATGTTGTCCTTCATCGCAGTATGATCCAGTCTGTGATCACTTTGTTTCATTGTCTGGTTTAATAGTCTGACAAACCAAAACTCAAAAAAGCTCCAGCAGATTACAAAGTATGCAGCTAAAGTTATTGGGGCTGATGTAGACGATTTGACTAGTGTGTGTCAGAGGGCAATGTTAAAGAAACTGGAAATCATCTCAACTGATCACAGACATCCATTACATGTAGAACTAAAAGTTCAGTAAAGCAGAAAGGATAGTCGCTTTGAAAACCCACACAAATCGCTCCAGAAACTCCTTTCTTCCTAGTGCCATACAACTTTTCAATAAGAAATATCGGAGATAATGATTAAGGTTTTGATATATATCCTGTAACCTTTTTTTTGGTGTAAATATGTATTATCTAACTGCCTTACCTTAACCTTTCTTGTTTCTATTTGTCTGTTTTATTTCATTCTGTCTGTTATTAGATGCAACTGAGAAGGCAAATTTCATGTTTTCTTATGTAAACATGACTAAATAAAGAAACCTTAAACTGGCTCCTTTAGATTCAGGGGTGCTACAAAAAGGACTTCACTTACTGCTGCAATGCATACCCTGTCAGCCATAAGAGATTTAATCAAGTGTCAGGTTTCTATTAACGTATTTTTTAAAGCAGTAGTGATAAAAGAACTCCTTTTATTAAGCCTTTTGGTTGATGGTTTTAGATTCTTATTAGGTCTTAACTAATAATGTAATTCCATTTTCTGACTCTGGATGAACTATATTATATTACATTAAAAAAGATAAAACTAGAAAACTTTTTCGTGTTATAAAATGTAGCAGTCTGTTATGGATAATGACCTTTGGTTTCAGTCAGCAGAAATAAAAAAAAAAAATGTAGTGCACTTTATTACACTCTGAGCAGAGGGTCAGCAATTACTAAGAGTAGGGAATTTCTAATAGAAGACAAAATTGTTTGTTTTAAGTAATTTCTATATACTTTGTTCTTTTCCAAGAAATTCAGTCAAAGTAAAATACCAGCTTAAACATTAAGACCTTGTTAGACATGCAGACTGAGTTAAGTGTATTATCTCCAGCTGTGCAAATTAGTTTATTAGCTGGCAACATACAGTAGGATGAAAGAAAATTAAATAATGCCTTTCTAAGTTTTATAGGAATATAATACTTTAATTGCAAATGAAGATTATTATGATACTTATGAGCCACCACACAGCATGAGTTTAGGCAACTTAAAAAAGCTGAATTATTTTGAAAAATTATATGAAGAGTCAGCTTTGCAAAGTTAAAGCCCTGTAAATTGATTTGAGAAGTAATGCACATAATGTTTAAAAATGTAACACAAATATTAATATGTCTGTTTTTTGCAAACCTTTTGATATGCATTCACATACTTTTATAGTTTTTCTATGTGTTGTTGTAGTTTTATTTGACTATATTTATTAAACTGAGATTATGCTTGTATCATTTGTAATGTGGTACTGCACCTTTGTATTGTCTCTCCATATCTACAAGAATACCCAGGGAGTCTAAACATAAAACATTGTGCTTTTATTGTCTAATACAAGCAAAGAAGGCTGAATATAGAGGGGCCCACAACATAAGAACATAAGGCAAACAGAAGTGTTTTCCATAAGAACAAAAATCCAGTCAGATTTCTTACATATATATATATATAGTGGCGGATGGCTGGAGTCCATGCCCAGCCGGGACCCCCCTTTGCTAGATGTTCAGGGGGAGCAGCCATAGACTGTGCAATACCTCCCCCTGGATGCTAGATGGTCACCCCTGGGTTGGAGCAGTGCCTTGGTTTCCTGCAGGGCTCCATGGGAATTGGAGTTGGATGCAGCCCTGTTGGGTCCCGCAGACCGCCAGGGGTTGCTGCAGCTGGGACTCCTGAGTCCGTATGGGTAGCATATTCACCACACCCGGAAGTGCAGCCGGAACTCGGCAGTCAACCACCTGGAGCACTTCCGGGTGGACTATAAAAGGGGCCAGCAGCCACCACCCAATAGCCAAAGTCAGGAGGAGAACGAAGCTTGGAGGAGGAGTGGTGGTGCCAAAAAAGAGTGTTTTGTGCTTGTGTGCTTATTTGTGGGACTGTGTGTTGTGCCTGTGGGGTCCACGGGGGATACATACCCCACAGGTGAAGAAAAATAAAATGTTCTTTGTTTTTATACATGCCTCCGGTGTGAGTCTGTGTCAGGTCAGGTGCCTATATAACGCCTTGTTACAATATATATATATATTTTACAGTTGGAATAGATACAGAGGTGGGAAATAAAATAGCAAAAGGCAGCCTGTGAGGTTAAAGTCAATACTATAGTCCCACTTTGTTTTCTATTAAATAAAATGAAGTTATCTATTTTGATGCATTGTTGTTTATCATGGCACGAGAGAACGGCAACATGTAGCATGTCGGTTAGACATGCAAGAAAGAATTTAACCATACTCTCTACCTGGGACAACACAACTACTGCTATTCCTATTATTATTACATCAACCCACTAAAGTAAAGTGACACCCTTAGAGGCGGGACCAGAAGTGACTTCATCATAGGTGGAAACGGAAAGTGACATCATCAGGAGTCGAACTGGAAGTGAGGTCATTGAAGGCGCCGGAAGTAATGTCATCACAGGCTCAGGAACCCTGTGGGATTTCCCGAGAATGGTCTGAAAGGGATCGAGAAAGACATTTATCGCACCCCGCCACCTCCTGGTCGGATGTGGAATTGCCATTATTCAGGCCCTTTAGTTGACTCCTACTCGCACGTGTGTGACACAGTGGATTAAAAAGTTCTGCAAACTCTGTGTATACTTTTTTATTTTTAAAATAAATAATTTGAGATAAAAATATAACATGCGCTATTATGCACTTAAATGTAAATCTGCTGCTCTCTTGCTTAATTTCTCTTCTTTTTGCAGTCTGTGGTTTATTTGTAAGTAGTTTAATTATTGCTTCAGTGGACAGACTGACGTAATGAATTTTGCAGCATTTCAGTTAACTAGATGTTCTTCTCAGTTCATTCACTATTGATTTTGTTCCATATTTTATCATTTAGTGGAATATCTGATTAAGTTATTTGTTGTAGGTTTTAGTATTTGTTTTACTGGAACAATGAAACAATTCTACAGTTATTATGATGTAATTACAAACATACAATTATTAACATTTTGTTTTCTTACAAGAATTATGTCATAAAGTTTAAGAAAATGTCCAAATAGTACTACCTTAACTAATGACAATTCTATTAATACTGTTATTTATAATAATAACAGTAAAATATCAATAAATAATGTTATTATTCATTTTTGGCATACTGAACAAATGTTCACATTTATAAATATAGACCTAAATTTATAAATATTGTGATGGAACCAGGACCATCAGTGAGCCTCAGACCCCAAACATGAACACACACGGTCCCAAGTTCAAATAAATAGTGTGTTTTTTGTACACAATTCCTCAAAAAGTAACAAAAGCTCAAAGCACAAGTACTCTCTGTCCAGTCGAGTGTTGCTCCACATCCTTCCATTTCCGACTCGCCTAGATTAAGGAGTGCAGCTCCTTTTATTAAGGACCCAGGAGTATTTCCGTTGCCAGGCCACTGCCCGATGGAAGTACTTATATGGAAGTCCCACTTATTAGGGAGTGCACCTCTATGCAGCACCCCTTTGTGGCACCCATTGTCCCCAGCAGGGCTGTGTTGCTGGACTACATCTCCCAGCATTCCCAGAGGGTTGCTGCCATCTTGTGTCCTGGGGAATTAACCTGTCCCCTGCAAAGTGTTTCATTTCTGTTGGACTGTCTGTCCATCACATCCACCCGCTACTTCTCGGTGTGGCTCTGTTCTGTCATGATCGGGATGCCCGTCCAATCCATGTGGCATTTATAATATCCATCCATCCATCCATTTTCCAACCCGCTGAATCCGAACACAGGGTCATGGGGGTCTGCTGGAGCCAATCCCAGCCAACACAGGGCACAAGGCAGGGAACCAATCCTGGGCAGGGTGCCAACCCACCGCAGGACACACACAAACACACCCACACACCATGCATACACTAGGGCCAATTTAGAATCACCAATCCACCTAACCAGCATGTCTTTGGACTGTGGGAGGAAACCGGAGTGCCCGGAGGAAACCCACGCAGACACGGGGAGAACATGCAAACTCCACGCAGGGAGGGCCCGGGAAGCGAACCCGGGTCCCCAGGTCTCCCAACTGCGAGGCAGCAGCGCTACCCACTGCGCCACCGTGCCGCCCATTTATAATATTTATAAATATAAATATATTTCAAATTGATAAATGTAACTGTCTTTTATTCAGAAGTTTAGTTTATTTTCCCAAATTTGAACTCAGCCCTATGGTTTATTTTCTGTTTTTTCAAACTTGTTCTTTAATATTGAAGGAGTCTAAAACTGAAGTGATTTATAACTGACTTGTTCCATTTTGTATCTAAGGCGGTGACTCATTGGCAGACGCGCTTTGTTTATTGCCTACTTTCCGCATCTCTTAGTACACTACTTCTTTAGTCATTCACCAGTTCTACCTGTGGATATGTTTACTTTCAGTGACTTGACTGACTTGAATTAAAGGATTTTATTGGTAGTTCCACTTAGACTTCAATGCTGTTTTATCGCAAATAAAAATGAACAATTCATTTCCCAGAGTGATTCAGTATGTTTAGTAAATGAACGTAATTTATTCAGTATGATTTGTTTGTTCAGGAACTACTCACGACTACCTTATTAAACTAAAAGCAAACATAAAATGTTCCAGAGTTACTAAATCAGCAGGTAATACACTATGGACCAGTTTGAGGCTGATAGCAAAAAGGTGTTTTACTTGACAGAGAGGAATCAAAATGTCAAAAAGGAGTACAATTGGTAATATTTTGTAGAATATTAGATTGAAGAGTCATTGCATTGGGAGTTAAATGAAATTAATTTATTCTGTTTTCTTTGCAATTTGCAATGTGATTATACATTTACTACTATTACTGCTATTTTACTTTATTGCCATAACAACATTAATTGCATAGAATTTATTTACCTTCCAAAGAACCATTTAACAAAAACACACTGGAAACTACTGTATGTGTCAAATTAGTGTCGAAGAACTTTAAGGTCAATAAGTTCATGTATCGCAGAGCTCATGAGTCTACCTATTATCTAAGCTAAAGAGATAAGCCCACTAGCCTACACAATATAATATTCAGCTTGCATTTTTGACTAATGAATTTTCCTGTAACAACTGTATTATATTTGATGACTTTAATGTTCAGTACTGTTTTCAGTGAACAAGGGCTTATCTACTTGCATTTTCATTTTAAAACTAATTACTCTCTAGTGTACAGTATGTCAATTTTACAATTTTTACAATTGTTTTAGTATAACTAAAGAGAAGAAAAAACATATTAAGGCCTGTCAGATGCAGATTATTATTGGTTGTTTTATAAAAGCCTTAATTTTAGTAGTGGCTTCATTGTCATTTTGATATGGTATGTTGACAATAATGGCATAATTGAAATAGAATCAAGTGATTTGATCAATTCAGCACCTGGAAAGCTAGAGTGCTATTCGGTCAGCCTGAGTCTTTTCATAAAGCCATTTTACTATTTAGCCCACAGGATATGAGTAAAAGAATAATAGAGTTGCGCTTTATTAGAGCCATTGCCTCATTAACATTTTTAACAGTGAAGCTGAAAATGTCATTTTTGGTCCATTGTGATTACTTTCAAACAATTAATTTTAGCAGGTTCAATCAATCACATTGAATCCTGGACATAATGGATGGATTTAAACATTTGAAAGCTCCCCTGAGTTGTTATACAATTGATAAAATCCAACATTAACCTCTGGGCCAACAGCAACATTTGTTAATAAAAAGTACTTTTTATTACATTTGTTTATGATTTCTCTTTTGTTGTGTATTTTTCGTGGAAGTTTTAGTTTTACAGGTAAGAGTAATTAACTAAGGTAAGAAAAATCTGTCTTTTAAATCAGAAAGGAGCACATTATTTATTTTATTTTAAGAAAGTAACATAGCATACAATCAAACAAATCAAATTTACAGAACTTACACAACAAAAAACTTCAAAAACCTGACAAAAAAAAACCTGAGACAAAGAGAGAAATAAATAAATAATACAAATAAACAAATGGGAAAACATCCTTTTGCCTCTAAATGAATGCTTATTCTAATTTTTTTAATTAACTCTTGCAAGTTTTTAAAAATGTTTTGGACAGATCCTCTAAGCGAGAATCTGATTTTCTGCAATTTCAGATAATATAGAACATCAGTTATCCACTGAGTTATAGAAGATAGGTTGGGAAAGAAAGGAGCAAATTAAAACTTCAAATTTTAATCAGTCCATGGATGACATTCTGTAAACATTTCTTTTGCAAATTCAGAAAATTTGTTAATGCAGCATTCGCTTTTTTGTGCCAACATCAAAGACCAACAAACACACAGATGAACCTAGCAATGTAAGCAAATTCCTAACTAACAATCAAAACAAACCCAAAAGGCAATAACATAATTAGAAAGTACAATGAAAAATGTAAACAAAAGATTAAATAAATATAAGTGTTAAATAACTGAAAAGCTAAATACATTAATAAAAAATACCATTAGGCATTGGTAGAACCTGACATTGAAGTTTTGCTATATTGAGACTTGATATAACATGACTTTGGATATAGTACAGCTGTATTGTGGCAAAAGTAAAATATTAAATCACATGGTGACTCGGTGCTCTTCATAAATGCAATGTTTTTTTAAGGAGTGCAATATGTTTTATTATTATTATTATTAGTAGTAGTAGTAGTAGTAGTAGTAGTAGTAGTAGTATTATGATGCCATTTTATTGCAAGATTTTATTCAACTTGCCCACTCTGTTTGTCTGGGTCAAATTTTGCAATCAATTTTTTACACCGTTTTACCAAACCGATTTCCTTCAAACTTCATATGCTTGCTGATCTCCGTTGTCAATGCAATATTGCATCAGTTTTCACATGGGATCGGTATGCTATTTATGTTAAATTTCTCGTTTAGTTATGCTTTTAGCGATTACACATTCTATAGTGCTTTTAGCCAAAACACATATATATGAAAAATTAGCAGTGTTGGTCAGTTGGTTAGTGTGTTGGACTTTCAATCAAATGGTTGAAGGTTTAAGGCCAATATACACAAGCTCATTTTTTTTTTTAATTTTACCAATTTTTCATCATTTATATACAAATTTGGTGAAATACTCTTTTCAGTGATTTGGCGATATTGGCTCAGTGGATAAAGTGTTGGGCTTTTCTAAGAAAGATTGAAGGCTCGATTCTCCAGTAGATCAACACACATTTCTAGTACTTCACACATGTAAGGTTTCACCATGATTAGGACTTTCTGAAATGAGAAGTGCACATGAATGAATGTTACGTTTCTCTTTAAGATCATAGGCTCAATTCCACTCTGTCGCTAATGTCATTTGTGTCAATTCACTTTCCCGCCCAAGTCAAGGTGCCGAAAACTGTGTGACATTAGGTTGCCTAAAAAACATATAAAAAAGGTTTTTAAGTGACACAATTTTTTTCAAAAATGCACTAAAAAGTACAACATAATTTTTTTCTTGTACTAAGGTATTGTTGGTCATATGTGACTAAAAATAAAACTGTGCAGCACCCATAAAAGAATTCATTTAATTCAATTAAAATGCATGGATTCCTTAAATGATTAAAAAAAATAACTCATACAATTTGAAAATGTCTCCAGTTGTAACCATTGTCACACACGCGCATTTAGGAAGCAGCCATCAAGTCCTAAGGTGAGTGTTATTTCGCAAGATGAGGGGTTGGTTACGTGCACTGATGTCTCTCTCTCTCTGTCTGCAGAAATAAAGAAGAAAAACCATAATACACCTACCTTACTTCCGGTTTCTCAAAATGGCCACCATCCCATACAATGAAACAATTGTGACGTCACTTCCGGTCCCTGGACGGTGATGTCACTTCTGGCCACTTCCAATGACATTACTTCCGGCTCTGCCATGATGACGTCACTTCTGGCCATTCCCGATGACGTCTCTTCCGTTTTGTCACTTCCTTCTGCCATGTTTTTTCTTTTTTATATATAAACGCCATTTACCTTACTATCTGTGTCAAATGTGATCAGTTTTTGATTTATTGTGACCGTTTTTTTTTTCTTTGTCATTCGGACAATATACAGGGTCATTCTCCAACACTTTTTGAGTATTACTTTGTTGTTAATTCCTCCACACCATTATCCTACATACAGTAAACCCTCGCTATATCGCGCTTCGACTTTCGCGGCTTCACTCTATCGCGGATTTTATATGTAAGCATATCTATAATAATAAAAGGCAAAGCCCTCACTGAGTGATTCACTCACTCACTGACTGACTGACTCACTCATCACTAATTGTCCAACTTCCCGTGTAGGTGGAAGGCTGAAATTTGGCAGGCTCATTCCTTACAGCTTACTTACAAAAGTTAGGCAGGTTTCATTTCAAAATTATACGCGTAATGGTCATAACTGGAACCTCTTTTTTGTCCATATACTGTAATGGAAGGCAGCAAGATGGCCGTAGGAGACTGAGTTGCGTGTCGCGTCATCACGCCTCCCACGTTATCACGTGAACTGACTGTGAACTCAGTACGTAGAAAAGAAGGAGGAGCCCCAAAGAGCGCTGAAGAAAACATTCATTACACAATTGACAAGGCAGCGAAACAATAAGAAGCGAGTGAGTGACGCATACAAGCATCTTCATAAGACACGAGGTATAAAAAAGCACGGTGTAAACCATAAGTCTAAATTAACTTTATAGAAATGCTCCCGCTGCCGTTTGCAATACCATATTCGTGAGATACAAGTTTAATGAGAAGACACGAGGTATAAAAAAGCACGGTGTAAACCGTAACCTTAAATTAACTTTATAGAAACGCTCCCGCTGCCATTTGCAATGCCATATTCGCGAGATACAAGTTTAATGAGAAGACATGAGGTATAAACGACAGTTTGCATCACTTTGTAACAGAGTTAAAATTGCTGTAGCGAGAAACTTTTAACTGCCGGGTCTTAGCTAACATTAAATAAACCCGGACATCGCAACATCACACAAGAGAGCGGCTCACGTGAAGTGACTGAACGCAGCAGGAGTGATCACTTCCATGAATCAAACCTGTTCAAAAAACACATTACACAATTGATAAGGTAGGAAAAGAATATGAAACAAGGCACGGTATAAACCGTAACTTTAAATTAAGTTTATAGAAACGCTGCCGTTTGCAATACCATATTCGCCCCTGCGAAGTGCGGGATTTTGCTATATATATTAAACTATTTCAACCATTGTATAATCTGCTTCTCGCAACTGAAAGAGGGCACCGTGGCAGAAGTTAGCCGACTTGCTCACCAACCACAAGCGTTACCTGGTAAGTAACCACCCATACAATCAGATTGTGAATCAGACTACGAATGCCTGCAATGTAATTACCCCGATCTACATGCTGTCAAATGAACGAACCACACGCCGTGGCACAACGTTAGGGGCTTCGCCTCTACGTCCGAGGATCGATTCCCGTAAGGGAGTGCAGTGACTGTGTACTCCTAATGAGCCCACAATTACGGCGAAACACGTGTCGCATACTATGCATCTTCAAAGCACGGTGTAAACAGTAAGTTTAAATTGAGTTTATAGAAACGCTCCCGCTGCCGTTTGCAATACCATATTAGATGACTTTGTAACAGAGTTAAAATTGCTGGAGCGATAAATTTTTAACTGCCAGGTCATGTCGCGTGTTCTTGGGTAGGTACACCAAAAAATGTATACATTTATGCATGTAATGGGCAAACAAAAAATGTACTATACCCGAAAGCACTACAGTAGTACTCGATGTATCTTTACTTCTTAAATGTTAATGTTTTACTGTTTAATAATTTATACGCTTCTTATATGTTATTCAGATTCTTTTATCAAAATACCAGTAACAGCGCACTGCACGATAACGTGGAGTGAATACACTTGACATGACCATTCATAGTATTTATCCTCTTTCTCTGTACGTTTACCATTCGTTTGCTCAGAGGTTGATGCGCTTGCTGCTTAATGAGCAGCTCTTCACCCTAGCGTCCCGCTGCTTCTCTTCTTTCGTCGGCATCTTTTCCCGTTAAAACTGATTTTTTTTAAAACTTAGTATGTTTTCTTTAATTTTTCAGTTAAGCTGGCACTTAAGTCTTCAATCTGCCTCAAGAATGATTAGTGAAGGTGGTAGACAATGAAAACGTCAGCCGTACGCATTCGCCACGCACGCACTGGTGCGCGCAGCTGTGAGTTGATTCTACAATAAAATAAAATAAAGATAAAAAGAGTAATAACTTGCAGCACTGCTATTCAATTACACTTGCCTAACGCCTCTCCTAAGGGGAAATACTGTGGGATCTGGGCATCCGTCAAAGAAGCAATCACAAGCCCGATTAGAAAGCGGGAAGCTGTGATTTGTCGTCTCCCTCCCATGTAACAATCACAGCCCGTGTTGCAATGCACTATGTATGTATATATGTGTATGTGTGTGTATATGTATGTGTATATATATATATATATATATATATATATATAATGTTCATATGTGTGGGAAAGCGAATAGTAGACGTGACGTAGTATATGTGTACCAAATTTCAAGTCAATAGGTGAAACGGTTTGCGAGCTACAGCTGATTTAAAATCCTGGACAGACAAACGAATAGCCACGGTAGCATATTATAGAAGAACATTTTACTGTTGAATAATTTATATTTATATGCAATGTGCTTCTTATATATTACTTCATATTCTCATATGATAATGATGTTAATGTTGTTTATATTGATTTCTATGTTATTGTAAGTGCTCTTTATTTGTGGAAAAATAAATTTGGCAATTAAACTTATTTTATACATACATTTCATTTTTTTCTCTTGCACTCAGTGAGCGAATCCACTGGGTAATCAGCTATATATATATATATATATATATATATAAGATAGATAGATAGATATATGTGTATGTATGTAGATATACAAATATGTATATGTATATATGTGTATATATATGTAGATATACAAATATGTATATATATGTATATATGTGTATATATATGTAGATATACAAATATGTATATGTATATATATGTATATATGTGTATATATATGTAGATATACAAATATGTATATATATATATGTATATATGTGTATATATATGTAGATATACAAATATGTATATATATGTATATATGTGTATATATATGTAGATATACAAATATGTATATATATGTATATATGTGTATATATATGTAGATATACAAATATGTATATATATATGTGTGTATGTATGTATGTGTGTATATATATGTTGATATATGTATATATATGTGGATGTGTATATGTATATATATATATATATATATATGTATATATGTTTATGTATATATATGTTTACATAACCTCTTTAACACACTACTTCTCCGCTGCGAAGCGCGGGTATTTTGCTAGTTTAAATATATATCGCGGATTTTTCGCTGGTTCGTCGATTTCAGTGGACAATGGGTCTTTTAATTTCTGGTACATGCTTCCTCAGTTGGTTTGCCCAGTTGATTTCATACAAGGGACGCTATTGGCAGATGGCTGAGAAGCCACCCAATCAGAGCACGTATTACGTACTAAATAAAACTCTTCAAATATATTGTGAGCAGGGGGCTGTTCACACCCCTAGAGGATACGGACGTTCCTCAAAAAACGCTGAAAGACTATCTTCACATTGTTCCCTTCCTTGCTAGGCTTACTTGTGGCTGCTTTGTTGCGCGATATGCTTCCTGCACGGTGCTTCACATACTTAAAAGCTCCAACAGCACCTATTTGCTTTTCTCTCCTGCTCTGACATTCTCTGCTCCTGACGGAGGGGGTGTGAGCAGGGGGGCTATTCACACCCCTAGAGGATGCGGACGCTCGTCTAAAAAAATGCTGAAAGACTACCTTCACATTGCTCCCTTCCTTGCTGGGCTTCCTTGCGGCTGCTTTGTCTCGGCAAGCGACATGCTTCCCGCACGGTGCTTCGCATACTTAAAAGCTCAAACAGAACCTATCAGTTTTTGATTGTTTGCTTTTCTCTCTCACTCTCTGTCTCTCTCTCTGACATTCATACTAAAAAGCCCAAACAGCACCTATTGATTTTTGATTGTTTGCTTTTCTCTCTCTCTGACATTCCCTGCTCCTGTCGCACACTCCTTTGAAGAGGAAGATATGTTTGCATTCTTTTAATTGTGAGATGGACTGTCATCTCTGTCTTGTCATGGAGTACGTTTGTCTCTTTTTCAAAAGTTTAAATGTTTGTTTGCAGTGTTTGAATAAAGTTCCTGTCTCTCTACAACCTCCTGTGTTTCTGTGCAAATCTGTGACTCAAGCGTGACAATATAAAAATAACCCTATAAACATATGGTTTTTACTAGGCGGATTTTCACCTTTCGCTTGGGGTTCTGGAACGCAAACCCCGCGATCGAGGAGGGATCACTGTACTTCAATCAACTTTTATATTATGTGTCATTTTCTTTCCATAATTAAGCCGTTTAGGAATTTTACTATAACAAATCTATGTATTGACACAGTAAAGGCCTTTTCCTTTCAACTCGACTGTGCAGCCCATTTTTGTTCAAGTACCTCCTTGTTGTGCTTCTTGAAAGCGCAACACTATTTGTTTGCAGAGATGCCCCTCTGGATGATTTCAGCTATCATTATGATTTAACAAGGGCACCCATAATTATGTGATAATAATTTGCTTTGCCTAAGCACACTCTTTAATTAAAAGGAAAGCTTTATGCATGATTACTTATGTTTTACAAACAATAGCCAATATTTCACAAATTGTGCCAGGTTATGTAAATATATCGGCAAAACTATATCAGAAAAGTGTTTTTTTTTTTTATTGCTAGGATATTGTTATTCAGGAGATCCATACAATGCACAAAACACATTATTTTCTGGCAAAAGGTGAAGGAGTGGTGGTGGTAGTGAAGGTATGAGAGATACTCATCCAATTAGAGATAGACATTTTGTCCCCTTTATCATCCCCTATTTCTGGCTGAAGTGGGCAATTTATCCAGGACATCAGGATACTCCCTACTCATTATGAAGGATGCCAAGGGATCTTTTATGGCCACAGTGAGTCACAACCTCGGTTTTACATTTAATTCGAAGGATGACGCCATTTTTACAGCACAGTGTCCCCATCACTGAATTGGGGTATTGGGATCCACACACAGACCACATGGTAAGCACCACCTGCTGGCTTCACCAACACCAGTTACAGCAGCAACCCAAGCTTTCCCTAGTTGGTTTCCGATCTGAGTACTGGCCGGGCCCAGCATACTTAGGTTTTATGTGGATGACATGTTCTGATGTGCATGTGGTATGGTGTGGCACAAAAATAGCTGCTGTCACATCATCCAGGTGAATGCTACACATTAGTAGTAGATAAAGTGGCTCCACACTCACCAATGAGCGTGCTTTGAGTAGCAAAAAGAGCCCTCTATAATTGTAAAGAATTATTATTATTATAGACACTGTCATGCAGTCAACTTTTCTTAATGTTTTCAATATCATAAAATCACAATCTGAACTTAACTCAAAAGTGAATTTATGACCCTATTACCAAACTTCAATTTAATTGGAAGTAAAAAAGGTTTGTAGTTGGGTCTTTGTTTAAAACTGTAATATCTTTTTTTTTTTGGTAAAATGTCTCCATTAAACCATTTGTCTGTAAATTATTTACTCTAGTCCTTTTTTAATATGTATCAGATTCTCCAGTGAATAAGTATATCTGTTGATACATTTTTCCACATTTGCTAAACTTTGACTTGGAGAACAGACCTGCTGTATTTAATCCTAGAGACTGACATGGGATTCAAAAGGCCCTGTGGAGGATTATGGGAATAACTATTTTACAGTCAGGATGATACTGGATATTTATTTTGGTATACAGTACTTCCCCAATTAAAACCTTTTTAAGTATCCATGCAAAATGTTAAACTAAGTTCCTTTTACCAAAATCACTTACCACTATAACAACCCATTAAATAAAATAAAATACGCTGTCGGAAGTTTTGAATTTTTTAAAAGTAAACAAAATTCCACACTTGTATCCTCCTGCTGAACAGCAGCAACCTAAGGTCCTGCACTTTTATATTTTATATGTTTATATACAGCAAGCCAGGGGGAGGTGTTCGCGAGCAGATCCTGACCTCCAATACTACCAAGAAACACCAGAAATCCAAAATATTATGGAAAATCAAAGAAAACAATAAGGGTTTATAGGAAGGAAGATGAGACAGCTGCAACACAGGAAGAATGAAACAAAAATACTAGATGATAGGCAATGCTATGTGGCACCTAGGGATAGTTTCCTAGTCCCTCAAATCCCTTTTAATATACTTCCTCTCTCCTCAAAACCAGGCGAGCCCTTAACTCCAATTCCTCCCAATTGCAGACTCACCAGAGTGACGCATACATGAGAAGCACTTTTGAGTAACCCTGATTTCTTTTAAAAAGGGTCGCCTGCCACACTGATGCTCCCTTAATTGCCCCCAGCAATCTATCAACCCTGTAAGAATCCATTCTACAATGTCATCAGAGTGATTTCCTTAGCCACTCAGTTATCTGAAAGCCTGATAATACTTTGGGACGAGTTATCCATTCTTTCTTTACTTTATTATCCTGTCCTGGGAGTGTTCTATTCAGTGCAGGATTTACGTATAAGCTACACAAGCTATAGCTTGGGGGCCCCCAAAACAAATCGTCCGAGTGAGCAATTGTCATATATACTTAAATATACTACAGCATTATTTGTCCCAATCAGGCCCGGCCTTAGGCATAGGCGAAGTAGGCGACTGCCTATGGCCCCGGCGTCCGGGGGGCCCCGGATCGACTCCTTGGTCTAATTTTCACGCATTTCACAGAGCTTCCAGGGAGGCTCCGCCCCCCTCAGGGGGCCCCTGGACCCCCCTTTCGCCTAGGGCCCCATAATACCTAAGACCGGGCCTGGTTCTATTATTATTATTATCTAATACTTGATGTGCTTTTGGCATCCTATCTGAAGAACATCCTGGATGTGCCACAATATAATGCCATATAGATAGAATCTTTAGAAACAAGGCTATAGTTAGCGATGTAAATAAATTAAGATCAATTTGTGCAACTAATAAATAGAAAATCAAAAGGAAAATGTGCAGCGTTTTGTCTGTCTCTTTGTGTGACATGTCTGCTTATCTCTAAAATAATTTCTTCAATGTTTCATCATTTATATTTGAAGGTACCATAAATCATCAACAAGCACCTCTACTTGCATTACTTTTGCTTTTCTTGTAGAAAGTAAGCAAAAAAATTGTATTAGGAGTCGGTTCTTAGTTATTGTGTAATACACTTTTTCCTCTCAACTGCCATTTTCCTGCTATTTAATTAGAAAACATTTAAAGCAAGATGTGTATGTTAACATAAATCACATTACAGACAGGCAAACTAGCCTTACATGACAGATCCCACAGATCAATCCAAATCCTGCAGTTCTCAGATTCCTACACATTATTTTCTATGCATGCTTTTCACTAGAGAGACTGACAGTCACATAAGAATTTTTTTTTCCAAAAGATTTTATTTGATGCTGCACAAAATTTGGCTCTGCCCCTACACACATATTTTTAAAAACTACTTAAATTAATTAGGTAAAGTGAAATAATCATGAAATAACTTTGTTTATTTGCACAGTGTGCCTGGTATCAACCCATGTCACATCTATTAAAAACTGGTTCTGACTTGTATTTGTTTAATTTCTGTGTGAATAAAACAAATAAAAAAAATTGTGAATACCTATATTTCCAGAGGGGAGGACCCTGGCTAAATGAGAGTTTATGTAAGTCCTTGCTCTTTTGGCAAAGAGATCGCCTGAGGCTGCCATTTAAGTGGTTGCATTCAGATTCTTCTGGGGACGCAGCTCTCTGCACCCAGACACTCCCACATTTATTGGCAGCAAATTAGTATTGCTTTAGGTTTTTTTTTTAGTCTAATGTGATTGGATAATCATCGATGCACTGGGTCATGTTGAAGTCAGTTTTTCACAGTTCACACCTGCCTTTAATGTCACGTAACTACAAACAAGCAAGAGCAACTTTGATGGCAACTTCAAGCGGAACATAAGAAATTAAAAAATTTTGGTTATTTTTTTCATGAAAAATGTTAGTGGCACGAAAGTAGCCGCAGTCATAGCATGAGGCTAAATTGTTTTGGCAGGCAAAGTGAAATGACTCAGTTTAATCAGAAAGTAACTGAGAAATTTTCAGGTATGAATGCCACATGGGTTGGACGGGCATCCTGACCAGAGACTGGAATAATTCCTTACTTGGACAGGAGACTCTGAACAGGCAGATGGGCATCCTGACCAAGAGAAAGGAAGGAGTCAGACCCAGAAGTGATGGTCATGGGAGATGGACGGACAGCCCACTGGAAGGGAAAGATGTCACTGGGGGCTTTTTAGCACCCTCAGCATGCTAGATGGGAGCAACCCTGGATATCAGTGCCCAGCAGGAGCCAGCAGGGCATGCCGGGAGATGTAGTCCAGCAGAGCACCCCTGCTGGGGTCACTGGGTGCTGCAAGAGGGCACTGCAGGGAGACAAGCTTCCTGTTATAATGGATTTTCACAAGACCCAGACTTTCACATGACCTGGCACCGGAAGAACTCCTGGGTCCTTAGTAAAAAGGACTGCACTCCCTTACCCAGGCAAGTCGAAGCTGGGAGGACGTGGGACAACACTCAGTGGGAGGAGTGTAGTGTGGTGGTGGTGAGAAGTATTACGGAGAGAGAGAGAAAGAGAATCTTGCGCTTATGCTAACTTTGTGTTACATTTTGTCAATTTTTTTGAGGAGTGTGCATAACAAACACATTGATATTTGAACCCGGGACTCTTATTGTGTTCTTGTTGGGGCTTGGGGCTCGCTGATGCTGTGCTTTGCATCACACAGGCCTGAAGGAAAGGAGAGCAAAATTTATGTTCAAGTAAATATAGGTATCCAGAAGGCAGAATAAGGTTTCGGTTGGATGTGTCCTGTTGGTGTAGTACAGGACAGGTTGAGGGGCAAGTTATGTTATAAGATGTGGGGGTCTGTGAATCTTTTTTTTTATATTTTTATTTTATTAATTTTCATTGTAATCATTCCATACAAACAGATCAATTTATAACCCAACAAATTTGAAGACTAATCAAACCCCACCCCTGAGAAGGAGAGCTTAGCTAAAGGAAAATTGCTTAAGGCTTTTTAATAAGGCAACATTAAACAAAAGAGAGGGAGAAGTAAATATCTATGTAAATAAGAGATGGAGAAGGGAGTTAAATGCGGTAATAGTTATTTCTCTTATTCTAAAATAATATTGATTAAATCCTGCCATGTTTTGAAAAAATTTTGTACAGATCCTCTAACTGAAAATTTGATTTTTTCCAATTTCAAATAATATAAAACATCGGTTTCCCACTGACTTATAAGAGGAGAATTAGGATTCTTCCAATTTAACAAAATAAGTCTGCATGCCAAAAGTGTAGTGAATGCAATCACCGTTTGCTTGTCCTTCTCCAATTCAAGTCCATCTGGAAGAACACCGAACATAGCTGTTAATGGGTTAGGAGGGATTGTGATACCAAGGCTGTCTGAGAGGCACTTAAAAATTTTTGTCCAAAATGATGTTAGTTTGGTGCAGGCCCAAAGACATTTTAAGAAACATGATAAACTGTAAGACATAAACAGATGTTAGAACATAATGTTGTCACAGTTTGCTAGTCCTTAACAACATAGTACATGTAACAGTAGAAAATGCATTGGTTTATTGCTAAGTCACAATCTTGTCTTAGGGAAGTTTAATCACAAAAGCAATTAAAACGTTTCTACCTTGGTTTGTTTGGAATGGTTGAGTGACTTATCTTTTTTCTTGAGGGCACGAATTGGAAGCAGTTGTTCCCACAGAGTGTACAGTGCTTGGTAATCTTGAGCTTTTCATTTTTCCCTACTAGTCCATAAGCTCTTGAGGCACTGAGTCAACACAGATAGGAACAATGTCTGATTTTTTTCCTCCGCTTCCAATTGCTGCCCACTGAGAACCCACTATTGAAGTTCGGGAATAAAAACATTAGTCACTTTCTTAGTTTTCGTGAACTGATTACTTACAATTCGTTATATGGACTAGTGTATCCCATGTTTTATTTCTATTTTTTTGTGATCAATTTTTTATCTATGCAAGAAAAACATACAAACATGGTGAACTGAAAAAGACAAAAGCTATATACCCTAAACGGCGCTCAGTACCATTCAAACACCCACCACTCCCCCCAGGCCTAGCAACAGAGTCGCAATCAACAAAAATGCATAGATGAAGAGAAGGAAAATCATTAGATAACAAAAGCATCAAACACACAAACCTGAACCTAACTGCTGTAACTGTGATGTTAATTGCCATTAAATAGGAAAGTTTTTGAAACTGGGGTAGACCAGTTCTCAATAGTTTCTAAGGATGCTCAGTTAACCTGAGAAGTTTGACAGTCTTAGATTAGAAAGTATTAGATTAGAAAGAAAGATCACTATTTGTCAAAAGAAAGAAGCTTGAGAAATTTCCAACGAGATGTAAGATGTAATTGAGCAGCTATAGGGCTAAGACAGAGCAGTTCAGAGTGGTGAGAGTGAGAGCTTCTTCGAAAGGTACAGCAGAAGTGTAGTTCGAGGAATAAGAATGATGTTCACAGGATGAAAGGAAGAGAGACACTGTCTTATCTGTAACCAGAAAGAGAAAACAGGAGGACAAGGCTGGAACACATGAAAGAAGGTGAAGGTAAACCAAGGCTCACTATACATGACAAAGAAAGTAAAACCCATGAGAAACCATTTATGGGGAGTAGAGTAAAGTCTATGGATTATTTTGAGATGGATGAATTGGTAGTTGGGGTTTCTGGAACGAAATCTCATATTGTTAACATTTTCCCAGCACAGAGTAGGCAGTGGAGCCTGTTTTATTCCCTGTTTATTTTAGTAGTTGTATGTAATGACATGATGTTTATCTTATTTTTGAAAAAAATGATTATAAAGACCATGCTGTTGTGTAACACAATTTCACACTATTTGTAAAACACTTGGTACATTAATTAAAGTCCTCAGAATTGCTAGTTTACAAATCTAGGAAATCTCACCTGTTAACAACTTTTGCATTTCTTTTTACTGTTTCTCCCTTCCATAGGTTTTCTTTTCTTTTTGACCACCATTTACTATGTGTAAAAACCAAAGTAGGACCTAATCCAGGTCTTCAAAGAACTTGATAAAGTAGATCCAGAAGAATACATTTAGCTTAACGGTGAATCACACCAAGGACACCAGTGGAAGGCATTAGGACTAAAGCCAGGAAGTACTTCTTTGTGTAAAGAGTTGTGAGAATAGGAAACAAACTACTGAGACAGGTAGTTGAAGCAGAAACCATGACAACCTTTAAAAAGTATCTGGATGAGATACTGGGACAACTTCAATGTTAGCTATACAACTGAGCCTGATGGACTGAATGGTCTCCACTCATTTGTCAGATTTGTTAAGTTCTCAAAGTGGAATTGATCAGGTCAGAAACTTAACAATATAACAAATGAATCAGGGTGTGAAACAAATAATGAAATTTAAGGAAGTGAACAAAAAATTAAGCAACATTTCAGGCTGAATTTTATCACTAAAAAGGTCAAGAGCACCAGAAATCAAAACAACAACAATAGGTAAAATAATAGTTAAAAAACAGTGAAAGCAAAAAAGATTGCTCTAGTGATCTAAAGGTCACTTTAGATTAGGTGCCCTAATTATGCTATACATACCATGTAAACCTGTATAATTACAGAATAACTAGGTTTTATTACCTTGTACTTACTGTGTAATATAGTGTAACACTTTAATCAAGTACTCAGTTGTTATTCCATAATTTTTATAAGTACATATGTATATAAATTGTGGAATAACAATTACAATTGAATGCTTAACCCCAGCATTATATTTGTCTGCAGTGGCAGACAAAATTAAAAACAACATGGCCAATCCATGAACGTACACAATAGAATGACACTTACTGCAAGAGAAAAAAAAACACAAGGTGGTGTAAACATGAAATTTAAAAATGATATTAAAGATCAATAACAAGAAATACTGCAAAATATAAAATCTTCACTCATTATCCGATTCTAATCTGCTCCTGAAAATGAATCAGTAAATGAAAAATCAGATATCGTGAACGTTTTCCCATTATTTTTGATGTGAAAAATAATAATGTATTTCCAATGAAATGTCCCCAAATATAACTAAAACACTTATATGACCTTAATTTATCCATGATTTAAAACAGTTTATTCATCAATTGTTCAATTATTTGTTATTGTTGTAGTTTATGAGAATGTTTCTGCCAATTATGGTATGTTCAGGATATAAAGGAGAAACCAGGTCTTCAGTGCTCTCATGTGGAGGAAACACTTGACTCCCAGCACAGTTGACTTGTCATACAGCAGAATGCAGTTTTATATTTAAAAAAAACAAAAAAGAATTTGGAAATTTAGCAATGCTTTCACTTTTTTCAAACCTAATTTGGGGTCATTCTTTAAGATTACACAGATATTTGGTGGTAAATGCAGCCACTGCACAAATGTGTGATAGCAAAGTGACCAAAGCCACAGGACTAGCAGGAGGTGTTTCAGAGCCTGTCGGCATCAACAGCAGCACACTTGTTTACAGAGAAACACTTTCATGGCATGACATTCTAAGTTTATTCAGGTGTGTTGGATGAAATGTGCCTTATAGCAAAAAAAAAAAAAGTTATAATACGGAATTAATGGTATTAGAAAAACAAATCATTATACTGAAACATGGTATTAAAAGGCATGATTGTTTATTGAAAACAAAAAATGAAACAGGACTTATAGAAAAAAAGTTCACAACACCTTGTGACTTTTCTTTGTAGGTTTAGGTTCACAAAGAGTGTTGGTTACTCTTAAGGTTATTTGTTATGATTCAGATGAGGCTGTGCACTGCCACTCCAAAAACATCAATTACTAGACACTACTTAGTTGATACAGAGTCTGTAGTGTAAATTGTGAATGTAATATACTGTAATGACTTAATTTAGCATTACACCACAGGCCAAGCTTAGAGGTCTGCTCAGTTACATCTCCTTTCAGTTCCTTGTTAATCCTCAACATGAATCTACTGTATTGTTTGAGTCAGGGGTTCTCAGACCCGGTCTTGGGGACTCACTGTGGCTGCAGGTTTTTGTTCCAAGCAGTTTCTGTTTTTAATTGTATTTCTTGGCTAATTAAGTGTTATTTCCCAGATTCTGTGTTTTGGGAAGAATATATAAATTACAAAACTAAGTCTGGTAAAAAAAAAGTGTTATTAAAATCTACTAACTAGTTATATGTGAATAATGTATTTTTTTCTTTTTAACAGTGTCTTGGTTTTCATTCTTCTTTTCCAAGTGTTCTAATTGTTTAATTAATCCATTATTTACTAATTAGTGGGTCTCACTAAAGTAGTTGCAGCCTTTCACGATTCACTGCTGTTTGCCTGCATGTCTCCTCTGCTTCATTTTTAATTGCCATTATTAAGATGCAATGAAGGGAGAAAACTGCACAGAGAAAGAGCAAAATATAATGAAAATCAACAAAAGAGTTAAGCATTTAAATATGGAGCAAAAATAGAAATATTTCTAAATGTCTTACAAATGTAAAAAGCATGCTGCTGTGTTTTTCTCAATGTAGAATAAGAGAAGAGAAAAATAGCAGCTAATTAAATAAGATCAGTGTTGTCAGTTGTTGTCACTGATTGTGAATCTGGTTGAAACAAAAACCTGAAGCCCCAGTGGGCCCCCAGGGCCGACTTTGAGAACCCCCTGGTTTAAGTGGCAACTTAAGGCACATCTGTTCAGACAGGCATTTGGGTAGCTTTGCCGTTTGTGGGTGACTTTTATATTGTCTTTGTATTTTATGTTGTTTTGATATTTTTTTTTATTCTATGTTTTATTGTTCAAAGCTTTTGTCTGTGATAGGCACTTTATAAATTCATTTTTACTTACCGGTACTTCTCACCAAGGCACTGTACAGAAATGGCAGCTGTCTCCACAGTAGGTTTTCTTTAATATGTGCTAGAATCATCTGGCATAACTGAAGGCTTAAGTAATCACAGCACTTTAAATATGTAAAATTAACCAGTCAATCGATACATCTTAATTGTTTTTATAATACTGTGCATTACTGTGCAAAGTTACCCAGTTTTAGCCTGTCTGCTGAAATTGTACATGGAGTATAGAAGATTTTTATTTTATTCCATGTCCACTTCAAATTTATAAAAACATTATCATCCACTTCTTTATTATGATAGACATTATGAGAGCTTTTACAACTTGTCACAGAATTACAAATTTCCTTGGAGTGTAAAACAGCTGATCTGAAGATTCTTGGGCCTTAAAAACATAAAAAGATGGGTTGTCTCTTCAGACAATATATTTCAGGTCCTGCTGTGGGCACTGACATTAAAGCTGACAAGCTGTCACTTAACCAATAGTTACCTCTCAGCCAACTTCACGAGAGGGACATCTGTTTGCAATAAAATATTTCTCATGGAGGAGATATTCAAACAAAGCTGAAAGTATAAGCATTATTAGTGGGTATGTCTATGGTGACATTTTTTGACATCTATTAGAGGAGTACAAATTTTTTTTCTTCAGCCTTTCTTATTATACAAACATATAATTTGCAAACACCATGTACAGTTAACAAAAAAATCTGTAGAATGAAAGTCACTTAATTTCCCATAATCAGAAATAGCAGTTTTTATGTATTGTAAGCAAATATTGTAGATGTTAGGGTGTTTCAAATCTTACAGAATGTAAAAGGAGTCATCTGTCTGCTGTTGATTGCTTTTTGGAAAGTACTGTAGAATGCCTTGTGGCTTGGTTACTAAGCAGTTTGTCACACATATTTGCCTTGTATTTAAAACTATTGGGTTTTAACCCTTGCCAAGACAATAAGCTGTAAAAAGTTCAATTTAAATACTAGAATTGTTAACATAAATCATAATTTAAACAAACATACATAGATAACAGTCACACAACACAACCTAAAAGGTAAACTAATCAAACTGACATTAACCACAATGTAAAGACATCACTGCACTCATATAGTGAGGAGATTAATAGGCAAAAGAAAGCAACAGCTAAAAGAATTTTGAAGGTTCTGATATTTGGATACAAGCAGCCATTGCCCCTTTTTGCAGTTAGCTATTATCGCCTTTTTTGAGCTCATCTTCTCTGATGCAGATGGAAATGTAGTCAACCTTCTGCTACCTTCAATCTTTGTTCAACTCCTTGGTTTTGCTGGCTTTAGAGGAAAAAATGTCTTGTCTGATGGAAATCTCTTCTCTGCGAGCCATTTCATAATTTTTGGTAATCAGACCTATAACAGTAATGTCATCAGGAATGCAGTATGTAATGATGTAATTCTTTGCCACTAATCTGTGATTAGCACTAACATTATATAATTATAGTCCAACATTTTCATAACCATCATTTCATTTTAGAACCTTTTTACTCCAGTTCAAGTTCAACATGGCTGGAGTCTAGTCTAGCAGCATTGTACACAATGCATTAATAAACCCAGGACTTGTTATCATTTCATCATGGGGCAAGCTCGTGAACACACCCACAGTCATTGTTAGACCATTTTAAATTCAACAATTAACTTGACCTGCATAAGTTGCATGAGTTTTCTCTTTTACTTATTTTAGATTGTCAGAACCTTCACACAGAGAATTAGAATGAGGATGAGAACTTGGAAGGACCAAAGACAGGATTGCTATTTATGGATATCTTGTTTGCAAACCAGCCTCACATTTTGTATGATAAACACATTGATCAATTACGTTTGGTCCCTAACTTGGTGAACTGGATTCCTGGACAATTTTAACTTACAAAACACAAAGTTTGAGTGTTGATGGCTATTTTACTGATAACCTCATTTCATCTTCTGGAACACCTTAAGGCTGCTGTCCATCTCCTGTCTGTTTTGTATACCAATGACTGCAAGAGTTTACATGAAGGCAGGCATATCTTAAAATCTGTCATTGTGAGTCTGTTACAAGATAAGGAGGACAGCTATTGATCTATTGTTGATGAGTTTGCTCAGTGATGTGATCATTCTTTTTTACAGTAATTTTTTTTAAAACCAAGGATATGGCTATAGATTTAAGGTGTTCTCCTGTCCCCCCCTGTCTCAACAATAATTAAACGAAAGAAAGTAGAGTTGGTGGAGCAATACAAATATCTAGAATCAATCATCAATAACGGGCTGACATTTGATCTCAACGCAGAACCAATTTATAAGTAGGGAAAAAACAGCTGTTCTTTCTAAGAAAATTGAAATGATTTAAAATAGACAAAATATATAATGGTAGCTTTTTTTTTTATAAGTTCTTTGTCAAATCTATTCTCATATTTGCTTTAATATATTGGTTTGAACATGTTAATGTTAGGAACAAAAACTGCCTAAACAACTTTGTCAGAAGTAGCAGTAGAATTATTGGTCTACAGCAGCACAGTCTCACTGTGCTTTAAAGCAAACAAGTTAGAAAGGAGACCAACTCAGTTGTGGCAGACAGCGGTCGTGCTCTGTTTCCTGAGATTTATTTGTTGCCATCAGCCTGCAGATTTAGGTTCCCAAGGGTGAAAGAGATTTAAGAACTCTTTTAATTTTAGGGCTATAAGCATTTTGAATTCTGGTAGTTGTAGGGTTGCTGTTTGACTTCTATAGTACGGTATTATTATTGAGTACTGTTGAATTTAATTACTCTTGTTTGAAGAAATTTTGCAAGTCTGTGTACTAATTATAACAAAGGACATCATATGTTGCCTCTTGTTCTGTTTTCTTTTATCTGTGTAACAATGTCCTATGCTTTGTCATTTCCTACTACAAACAAAATGTCCTTCTGAGATGATAAAATCTACCTAACCTAACAGTCACGATTAGCAATACATGATCATACATCCGTGTTTTTTCACATATTAGCAAATGCTATAATAGTGAAGTATGTTCAATTGTGTGTAGAATAAATTCCTTTTGCAGTAACTAAGTCAGCACTTCTTGGAAATCTATAGAGAAAGAAGACCTCCCTTTGCGAACTAGCATTCAGCATACTAATGAAAATAAAATCGAAACACCTTTCTCATCCCGACTTTGAAAGAGATAGCTCTGGTACAGTACTCTGTCAGTGAGATAGTAAAAAAGACTCAATCATATTACAAGTCCAGCACCATCATTTTTATGGAGAGGAAATTCTGTTCTTGCTTGCTGCTCCCTCTATTTGATAAAAAGATAATAGATGTGTCAAAGAAGGCATGTTACAGGCAAATTTTAAATGTAATTGTTTTACTGTACACTATTGCACTATTTTATTTTTTTCATCAAAATACCAATTTAGTAAAAAAAATGGCTAATTTATAGTGTCAGTAGAATTCACTCCAGTGATGTTCCTTATAAACTCTTAAAGAAACATGGTAAAACTGTTAGATATCATGACCAGAAAAATGTGAAATATTGAACAGTGTGCATGCATGAATAGACATTGGAGACTAAAAAAATATTATTGGCTATAATTTCTGCTAAAGGCATCTGCAAAAATATTCACACTGATCTCACCAGCAATCACCTATTTTTCTCTTAATATTACTTTAGAAGAAATTGCCTTCACTTTGGCATTTTAGTTTTCTAGTTGATCAGAGTTGCAGTGGAATTACATATTGTAATAAAATAAGAAATTGGGAGATGATGTTAATATTTTTTATATCTGCTGTATTTCATGGTGTTGATGGCTTTAATGAAAGCAACAATACATGCTGAATAATTAATTGTAGTGATATCAGAACTCATTAAGTTCTAGAGCCTTGAGAATCCATTAAAAAAGGATATGCAATTTTTAAATTAGAAGCTGACTTTAAGTGTGGTCCAGTCAAAAAATGAAGCGTACTTAAATGAAATACAGTGATCCCTCGCTATATCGCGCTTCGCCTTTCGCGGCTTCACTCCATCGCGGATTTTATATGTAAGCATATTTAAATATATATCGCGGATTTTTTGCTGGTTCGCGGATTTCTGCGGACAATGGGTCTTTTAATTTCTGGTACATGCTTCCTCAGTTGGTTTGCCCAGTTGATTTCATACAAGGGACGCTATTGGCAGATGGCTGAGAAGCTACCCAACTTACTTTTCTCTGTCTCTCTTGCGCTGACTTTCTCTGATCCTGACGTAGGGGGATTGAGCAGAGGGGCTGTTCGCACACCTAGACGATACGGACGCTCGTCTAAAAATGCTGAAAGATTAACTTCACGTTGCTATCTTTTGTGCAGCTGCTTCCTGAAACGACATGCTGCACGGTGCTTCGCATACTTAAAAGCTCGAAGGGCACGTATTGATTTTTGACTGAAAAACAAACTCTGTCTCTCTCTATCTCTCTCTCTCTCTCTCTCCCTGCTCCTGACGGAGGGGGTGTGAGCTGCCGCCTTCAACAGCTTTGTGCCGCGGTGCTTCGCATACTTAAAAGCTAAACAGCCCTATCGATTTGTTTGCTAGAGATTGTTTTCTCTATCTATGTGACATTCTGTGCTCCTGACACGCACTCCTTTGAAGAGGAAGATATGTTTGCATTCTTTTAATTGTGAGACAGAACTGTCATCTCTGTCTTGTCATGGAGCACAGTTTAAACTTTTGAAAAAGAGACAAATGTTTGTTTGCAGTGTTTGATTAACGTTCCTGTCTCATTACAACCTCCTGTGTTTCTGCGCAAATCTGTGACCCAAGCATGACAATATAAAAATAACCATATAAACATATGGTTTCTACTTCGCGGATTTTCTTATTTCGCGGGTGGCTCTGGAATGCAACCCCCGCGATGGAGGAGGGATTACTGTATAGGGCACTGCTTTGGTGCAGTAATTTGTGTTACCCACATCATCATTCTAAATGCTGGGTAGGATGCCTTCTGTATAAAGTTTGTATGTTCTCTCTGTGTTTGCTTAGGTTCTTTCTAGGAACAACAGTTTCCCCACACAGTTTATAAAAGTGATTGCTGATTTTAACTTACTACTTGTCTACTATGACTGAGGGTGGTTGTGTGCACAATTGTGCCCTGCGATGCATTAATATTTTTTCTAACGTTGGGTTCTGCCTTATGTCCACTGCAGACATAAGCAGCTGGAAGTTGAACTCCACTAATTCATTATTTAATGAAACTGCTGCCTGGTACAAACCTCTCCAATGCTCATTGGAGTGTCTGCAGTCACCTAACTATTCAATAAAATGCTAGTTTAGAATGTGCTGAAGAAAGGAGCAGTAAGTCTATGTTATCATAATATTAATTTACAGTATGATTTAGAAATATAATCATCTAGAATTTACTGACAGACCTATCATTTAGTTAAAGTTCAATGGTGATATGGTTTCTTAGTCAAACCAGCCTATCTTCAGTTATTACCAGTTGTGATGGCAATGTCACCAAAAGTATTAACATCCAAAGAAAGCTTTTAGTGTTAGTAATATGCTTTCTTAATTTTTGTTTTCTCTTGCAGGTGCTATGGCAGTGCTCATTCCACGTCTTGACCTGGTTATCTCCTTTGTTGGAGCAGTGAGCAGCAGTACACTGTCCCTCATTTTCCCTCCTCTGCTGGAACTGGTTACGCTGTCAGAGAAAGACATCTCCGTCTGGATGGTTATAAAGGATATTTCTATAGCTGTATTAGGATTTATGGGATTTCTAGCTGGGACTTATGTGACAGTTGAAGAAATGATCTATCCTCAAACATCCTTCTTGGAAACTGGAAAGCTTTTCCAAACACTCAACATAACAAACACAATGGATTTGATGAGAAATAGTACACAGTCCATGCTGCTCGAAGGATGATCTTCAATAACATGCTAAAAGAAAAAGCTGCTTGATTTCTTGGAGATGAGGGTAAGGGAAAGGTGTTGGGGTGTGATATCTAATAGTATGAGGTTGGTATTTTTAAATTCGGTCATAGGATTCTAATGTTGAAATAAAATTCAAGAAATTTTCAAAGTAGATGGTTTTTGTTTTCTTTCACAAGACATTTAGGGAACTTGTAAATCCTGATAAATGTGAGTATGTATGAAGTAGAGTTTCTGTTATGCATTGTTTATTAATGAAAAAGGTAAGCCCAGAATTACATTATAATTGCCATCTCGGTACCATGTATGTGCCACTTTGTCAGAGTTTAATTTTTGCTTTGTTACATACAATAAATGTAATCCCTTCGCTAATATAAGGAGACATTTGTTGTTATGAATATCATGTTTTAATATTGATTCTTTAAAAACAACATCAATTGGCAGTTTGGCCTCCCACGGACAGTAGGACTGGGTGATTCTGACAGTGCCCTTTACCCAACTGATTATGACAAAAGTAAGAGGAAAGAGCAATGTTCGAAGCAATGTTAATAACCCCCTTGTTTATCTTAATTAATGTCATGTGTTAATCTTTTTTATAATTCAGTTACTTTTATCTATTTCTACTTCATTTTTAGTTTATTAGGTCTTCAGAGCTGTTCCTTACTGTACCTAAGAAAGGGCTTCCCAGTCTAATTATATCAGTCTGCCACGGTTTCTCAGTACAGTGTTTGGCTAACAATCCTATGAAAATAGACCTGTTGTTCTCTTTCTCCAAATCCTGTGTTTGTCCCTATGTACAGTAACTCCTGTTGTTCTCTTTCTCCAAATCCTGTGTTTGTCCCTATGTACAGTAACTCCTTACAGAAACACCTGGTGTCCCCTACTGTCCCCGCACCTCTGAGGACTGCTCGTCTATTACATGACCAAGCACCCACATCAGATCCTGAACTACATTCTCTTTACAAATATCAGCTGGGTCCTCAATAGTTTCCTTCCTAAAATTACTTGTGATACCTATACATTTTATGGCTACAGAATGGCTTTTCTAGCAACATTTGAGCCCTCCAAGCTCCATATTTTGAATCTTTTAGGATTCAAAGTTTTCCACACTCTAACATTTTTTAGGATCAGGATCAGCTTACCGATAGATCACTGTTTGAAGAACATTTACACTTTACAGTTTATTTTAGTTAATACATCAACAAAAACAGAAGGTAGCATATATAACAAATTACAAATACAATTTTCTGCCAAAAGTAATCAAATACAGTGGAACCTCGGTTTGCAAGTAACTTGGTTTACGAATGTTTTGCAAGACGAGCAAAAATTTTTAATAAATTTCCACTTGATAAACGAGCGAGGTCTTGCTGTACGAGTAGTATGTATACGCTTTGTCTGCTGAGCGTCATGTGATCACAACAGAGCTGATGGTTGTTTTCTCTCTCTCGCTGCAGGATTGTGGGCAATCATCTCCTATTCTCTGTCTGAGCCGGCGTGCCTCACTCATATAGTCAACATCCGTACAAGCGTATGCTCTTTACTGCAGCATTAGCACTGTGACTGTGTGTGTGTGTGTGTGTGTGCTTGCTCGCTCGCGTGTGTGTATGTGTGTGCACGCGCGCGCTCGTGTGTGTGTGTGTGTGTGTGTGCTCGCGTGTGTGTTGTGACGTGCAAGTCCCCGTCTTGCACCCTAAAACACGAAGCTGAGTCTCAGTACTTTAGCAACACCAGCTTTATTCAGCTTGAAACAGCAACAGTGCGGTTATTTATTGTAGCAGGATCTACACCGCAGTCAGGCAGGGCCGTAATACTGTGCCCTGCGCATTTATAATGTTCCTTGTTCCTTGTATCACCCATCAACGGCAGGCGCTTTTAGCATGTCCACGTTCTTTTCTGATTCACTTTTACGGCGAACTGCTACAGCGCTAGGAGACTGCGATTGCTTTGGGATGCTCTTCCGCATGTTGTCCCGTTGGGTGCAATCCCACAAGAGTTTAGAAACTCATTCACACCAGCCATGATTCTTTTCAAAGGTAAAGTGCAGGTTAATTTGTTTTATGTATTTTTACTTTATATTTTGTATTAATCATTTTTATATGAATAGTTTTGGGTTGTGGAATAAATCATCTGAGTTTCCATTATTTCTTATGGGGAAATTCACTTTGATATACGAGTGCTTTGGACTACGAGCATGTTTCCAGAACGAATTATGCTCGCAAACCGAGGTTCCACTGTATTCAAAGTATATGTACTGTGTGTCCCAACAAATGGTGGAAAAATAGACATTAACAAAGATGTGGGTAATTTTTCAGTTCTGCTATGCTTAAAGCAGTTGTACTACCAGATTTCAAGGAATTTTAATCTTTTTGTTATTGGAGATTAAAAACTATAACTGAAAAAGAGTACAGCACAATAAAAACCTATATCTGTAACTCGACACTCCAACAGAGCTAACCAATAAAATAATCAGTTGCTCAAAGCAGCTATAGGATTCAGTATAACATTTTCCCCAGTGTTTGACACATCGGGCATGTCTACCATAACTGCTCCTAGCTTAAATCTTCAAGGTAGATTGTGACATAGAAAAGAGAATTGTAGTTGTGTAAAGGAAGTCCTATTCATGTCAAAACAAAAAGGTTTTAGTGACGTGTACATTGCCTTATAAATAATATTGTTCTCTAACAGTAGTAAGAAGCTAATTTCTGTCAGTTTCTGAGAATGTCTAGACAATTTTCCTTGTGGCTTAATAACAAGAACAGTATTCTGATTTATATCTTTAAAAAAATCTAAATATCAATATAAATTATATCAATATAAAATACAAATAAGCACAACTTGATGGATGATCGTGACAAAATGATGAACAAGGAAATCTCAATATCTAATGTGATATTTAACAATCAAATGCAAAGTTCAGGTTCTACTTTCAATTTGTTTATGTATTTTATGACTATGGGGAGACACCTGGAAACTGTGGTTACACAACGGTAAGCTTTTGCCAAAAATTAAAATTTGAAGAGGACACATTCATGAATCAGACAAAGCTTTTACTCCAAATTTATCATGATGTTATTGGTAAGTTCCTACATTAAATCAAACAGTCAGCATTTTGTTTTATGCTTTTATAACCAGCTGATATACTGAGTAGTTATACATTAAATCAGACTGTTCACTGAAAGTGTTTGGAGGCTTTGGATGCTTAGTAGTATTCTCATCTTTCAGTATAAGATGGTTTAAAATCTTAAGGAAGTCAAATAGAAATAGACCTTTCAATTTATCATTGTTAGACTTTAAGTTTTTTCTTGGCTAGTGTGTCTAGCGGGGAGAGTTACTTCCACAAATGGACCCGATTCAGTACCAGGAATTGCAGTTTGAAAAGGTGGTTCTGCTTACAGTGCAGCCTCAAACTCACAATGGTGATCAAATAATGACAGCAACAACCTATTCAAGCAGAAAGGTTGAAATTGAAAACATAAATACCAGGCGACATAGATACTAAGGAAAATATCTTTGTGGGAGTCCACAGTGCGGATATGAAACACCAAAATCTGCTTGAACTAGGCCAACTAACCACTAGCCCTTCAAAGCACCATGGATAGAGTGGTGGCTTTGAGGCTAAGGATCTATGCTGGTATCTTAGAGATTGCCAGTTCAAATCCACATTACTGCCAAAAGAGAGATCCTGCTCTCCTGGGCCCTTGAGCAAGGTCCTTAACCTGCAGTTGCTCTAGGGGTGCTGTACAATGGCTGACCCTGTGCTCTTACCCCAAGAGGCTGGCGAAAACTAACAAATCCCAAATACAAGAAATTGTGTGAGGTGAAATAAAGAAAAAAATAGTATCCCTCTCAGCAACACAAATGTAGTCTGATACTTAAAACTTTAATGGAATCATATGCTATAATGCAGAATTTGTCATCATTCAAGTTGATGTGTTTTGCCAATGAAGATTGAGAAGCTTGATCACTGTGGTAGTGAAGCCAAGCTCCACAAGAACATATCCTTTGTAAAGCAGTAGGAGATCCAAAAAGCAAAAAAAAAAAAGGCAGCCTTTCCCCTAACCAATACAACAGGCTTTCACATGCCTCAGATGGGTCCCAATCTTTAACAGTACACTTAAACAATTGTTCCATGTACAATCCATGTCAAGATCTTCAAGGAGAATCCCACATTCACCAGGGGCTGCCAGAGTTTCCAGGAATTTGGCGGTTGGAAATTTATGGAAGGCCACAATTCAAAAGCAACTCAGTAGCTTTGATCTGGGATTCTGCAGTTGTGGGGTTCTTCAAGTACCAGGGTGTGGTATTGCTTTCTATAACTTTAAAATAATATTCTTGTAGTATGATAAACCAATCAACGTTTAATTAAGAGCTTCAATCCCGCCCCCCCCACTTCAATTTGTTGTAAGTATTTGAAAACAAAGAACATGTTTCTACTAGAGATGAAAAAGTTCTTTTTCTATAACTAATACAGTATAATAATAAAAAAAGCATGCATGTTAAATAAAATGGAAAAATAAGAACTGTAACAAAGCAACTCACTGTCAGACTATTACTTTATTACCAAAAACTCTAGAGATCCTTAATTCCCTTATTAGGTGGAGTAACACGCCACAAGCCCACTTATTTGTTGTAATTCTTGTTTACTCCACATTACATTTTAAAAAATTAATATTGTATTTCAGCACAAATACTTATATCAATTCTTGCTTCATATTTTCCCCGTAATTGAAGCTATAATATGATTTTCTTAAATTAATTACAGGGACAAATATCATTGTTATTGCTTATTTTTATATGCCTGTTAAATGATCATTTTAATATTTTTAAAGACTAATTAGTTTTTTGTGATATGAATTATAGGCTACAGTTTTTCTTCGTCATGCTGATAGTCAAGATGAAACGTTTAAGTATGAAATCCCAAAGCCAGATATTTCACTTACCAGCTGGGAACAAATGCAAAGTATAACATTATTTATTAATGTTGAATTAATGGTCTTTATCTTTTTCATACGTTTGTATTAGTAGATTTAAACAATGATATAAACCTTAAACCCAAAAAGGCACTGAAAACCTCTGCTGTGACTAAGGAAATCTGCTTGGTTTTGCTCAGCTAGTACAAACTCAACCAACTCATGCAAATTCAGTTTAGAAATAAAATCTAAATTAGCGTAAACTGATCTAATTCTGGGTGTAATGATTTAATTCATTAGGTAGAAATATATAATAGGAATAGTTGTGTCAGGTATTTAAAATATCAAAATGCATGCCTCAGTTTAAAGTGCTTGAAGTTCAAATATTGTAATAGAAATCTGTCATGTTTGACCCTCTGATAGAGTTCCATAGGGAGTTAGATCCCTAGTAAATGATCAGAAATCAAAAATAACATCCCATTCATAATCACTGAACTTGAAATTATACCTCACATGATTATGTTTCAAATTTTTCATTTTAACCTTATGGTAGTGGCTAGAGGGCCTAGGACCACCAGTAAAGAATCAAATATAAAAAATATTATCAGCAACCTCAAAATAGCATAAAATGACACTCCACGTGCCTTTATTACGAATCCTCAATTTGTTTTCAAAGGTTTGTGAAAGGGAGTTTATTTGACCCCTTCTGTACCATTAGGTGGTGAACCCCTGGGGTCAGTTGATGTGGCATGCACAACTTCAAGTCCTTTCTGCTCATTTTTGTTGAAAAACCTATTGGTTTACTCTTTATCATAAGTGTTTCCTGTAAAACACTGTAAAATCATAATTAAATCCTGTAAAATCATAATTTCCTGTAAAAGTGTGGCCTACAAATAAGGATTTTTGGGTATATACTGTAGGGCCAAAAATATGGAGCTGGGCAGTGGGTCACCAAAAAGCTTGATGTCTTGCATAACTAGACATCAAGACAAGGTGAAAGCAAGCCATATGTGGGTTTTTGTGTACCGTTGAATCAAAAGACACCATACGAAAAAAAAAAAATTGAAGTGATTTCAAAGTGTTCACAAGTAATTCTTATGAGCGCTGTAATAGTCAATCTTAGAATGTTTAATGTTAATATCCACATGAGTGTTTGCTTAACTTGTTTAGAATGTGAGTTTCTCATAGCTACACAGATAATAGATGGTTTTGTTTAACCCATCAAGCTAACTTGTAATGAAATTTAAATAGAATAGAATTGTAGTCAGTCTTTAGTTAGCTAGAAACACAACTGTTTGATTTAACTTGTTTTCATTGGGGTAACGATGGCATACAGTTTTCTGAACGTTCAACTTTCATGTCTACAAGTCTGACATATGAAAATATGACTGTTATACAGAGAACTTACAAGAGAAACTCAAAGAAACAAAACAAGATATACAAGCCTTTTGTATTATCACTTTTTTTGTGTACACTGTTTTGCTTTGAATTTTTACTAAATCTTTTAAAAAGAAGACATTTGAACTGTGGAATTACTGTATTTGCATACGTGACAATGGTCACACTCATTGGCTGTACCCCATTAGAAAGCAGAAGCTGCGGAAGTTTTAGAAACCAGATGAATGCAGCTACAAACACAATATGATGACTTTAAATGTTGTGACAAACTGACTTTACATTGATATTTTTACACTTACTGCGGTGGGTTGGCACCCTGCCCGGGATTGGTTCCTGCCTTGTGCCCTGTGTTGGCTGGGATTGGCTCCAGCAGACCCCCGTGACCCTGTGTTCGGATTCAGCAGGTTGGAAAATGGATGGATGGATGCATTTTTACACTTAGACAAAAATGTGATTTTGTTAGTTCAGGCCCCTGGTCATGTAAAATTGTTTATTATCTGAACAGGTAAAACATAATACAGCAATTGTTACGTAGGTTCAATTGAAAACCAACAAGTTCATTCTTGTCCGTTTATCATTTTTATAATAGAAGTCCAAAAATATTATAATTTTACGTGTAATAAAAGTTGATTAAAAGAGTTGGCTGAAAGTACAAACCGTATCCTTCCTCAACCAATGATTTCACTCAGCAGGGGGTGATCACATCCCAGCACAGTTTCTTTTAAACTGTAGCTTTGCCAAAACTAAATTTCCACATTTTCACACTAGAGAAAGGAAATGAAAAACAGCAAGAAAATAGTGCACTATACACTTTAATATATTAATGCTAGGTTACAAACCCACATTTGTCATTTTTAAAATAGCACAAAGGAAAGGCAGTATCTGCAAAATTAGTACCCGTGCCTTTAAGTGTGAAGCTGGTGCTATGCATGGTGCATTATGGGACAATTTGGAAGAGATTATAGAGTTTTATTTAATTGTCATTAAATAGAAGAACAGGTAACATAGACCGTGGTGGTCATTTTCAGCAGTTAAACAAGAAATAATACTTGATCTTAAACACAAAAAGTAAAATTGTCTGCTATTAAAGTTATAGAGGAGAAGTGGTGTATAAATCTATGGCAGAGTGTTGTATATGTACATTATGGTTCTGAACTTGTGCATTACATAATTAAATGTGAATTACCTGTACATTATTCATATTAAAAATGTTTCCTGGGAATGGGAATGGGCTATAGAGAGAAGACTTAGAGAAGAGATTGCCATAAAGGAGGATCTATTTGGTTTTATGCCAGGGAGAGGAGCAACTGATGCAGTCTTTGTATTGAGACAGATGATAGTAAAGCATTGAGAAAAACAAAAAGGTCTGCATATGTTGTTTACATACCATGTCAAAAGGTATGGAGGTGCATGAGAGAGAAAGGAGTACTGGAAAAGTATGTGAAGATTGTCCAGGATATGTATGAGGGAGTGAGGACTCGAGTTAAAAGCAGTGTTGGAATAAAAGACAAGATCCCAGTTTGAGTAGGTCTGCACCAGGGATCTTCTTTAACCCTTACCTCGTTGATCTGATTATGGATGTGTTGAGTCATGGGATAAAAGATCAATCCCCCAGGTGCATGCTTTTTGCTAATGACATTGTGTTGTGTAGCACCAAAAAAGAGGAAGTAGAGAGGAAGAATGGAGAAGGGCTTTAGTAGATAGAGAGTTTAAAAATAAGAAGATAGGATATATGAAATTTAGTGATGATCAGGATTCAGAAGATTAGCTTGCAGAGAGAACTATTGAAAAGAGTGGATAAATTTAAATATGTACTATCAATAGTAGCCTGAGATGGAAAAACTAAATGCAGAGATAACCCATCAAATGCAGCATGAGTGGAACAATTGAAAGAATTTATCTGGAGTATTGTGTGATTGAAGAATTAAGGTGAAAGTTAAAGGTATGGTTTTTAAGGATAGTGGAAAGATCTGTAATGATGTTCAGAGCTGAGACATGCGCAGTAAAGGGAGTGCAGGAGAACAAGTTAGATGTGGCAGAAATGAGAATGTTGAGATGGATCTGTGGAGTTACAAAAGAGGACAAAATAATGAGACATAGAGGCGTAACAAAAGTTGGGAGAGATATCTAAGGAAGTACAGGAAAATAGGTTAAAGTGGTATAGACGTGTGATGATAAGAGACAATGAATTTGTGGGCAAAAGAGTGATGGGAATGGAAGTACAGGGGAAGGGAAAGGGAGGGAGGGAGGCCAATGGGGAGGTTCTTGGATAAAGTAAAAGAAGATCTGAAGGAAAAGGGCTTGACTGGTGAGGACGTGCAAGACTGAGCTGTTTGAAGAAGGTTGATCAAGCACATCGACCCTGCATAGAAATGGGAAAAGATAAAGAAGAAGATGCAAATATATATTGTTCATTTACCAAACAAAATGAAAGCTGCAGCTTCTGCCACCATTTTGATGCTCCAGTGTCATAATGTCTGATTGCACAATTTGACTAGACGTACACAACAATGTTATTTAAAAGGATTTACCTGTGCATTGATGCCATGGAATGATTAGTATTATACATAGTTAGCTTCTAATGAGCTTCAATCTATAATATTTGGGAAGCCTAAGTATAATCTGGTGTCACTAATAAAACCTTGTATAAATGCATTTTACATAGATTTACATATACCAAAAAAATACCAAATAGATGCAAATGGTGTTGACAATGTATATGTTATATTTCAGCTAATGTTCCTTGCGTGGCTGGGGTTCAAATACTGTATTTTTTTGTCATTTACTTCCTATGCATCTGTGTATCTCGTCACATGTACCATTTGTTTTGTGGGTGGTTCCCCAAGAGGCAAGGCCACATGCCCATCACTACAACTGACATGCCCCCAGGCCATAAAGGCTGGGCTAACCCACAGTCCCTTGCACTTCATTCAAATGTGTATGGGAGTTGGTGAGAATCACTAATAATTTTTTTTCTGTGTTTTCTTGTACACTGGTTATTCTGAAAGTGTGCTGTGTTTTTTAACCTTTCTTTGGATTTGTGATCTGGAGTTGTTTGCCTTGGATTTCCTTTGCCATTTTGTGCTCCTTGGAGCTTACTTTTGTTCAGAAAATTTTTTGAAGAAGAATAATTCTTTTTATTTTATAAATGTTCTAGTGGACATCTTTGGAATATTTGAGATTTTCGGTCTATGCTGCCCTTTATCAATATTTGGTATGAACCAATCCAGACCTATTGTAACAGGTCTAGAGACATGCTGTGCTCCCCTCCACAATAATGTTTGTTTAATCTGATCTCTCACTCTCCTGCTATATCATAATTCTGGGAACTTTTTGTCTGACCCTCGTATTTCTTTTGTTGCCTCCACAACAGATAGAAAGTCAATTCTTGATCCACATGATCTATGCCGCCCATCGTGCTGTTGATGTCGATCACAGGACAAGGCTTCATAACCTGCTTGTTGCCTTTTGCCTGTACAGTGACTGTAGCTGCATTATGTACAGTGCTAAGAAGACAAACATCTTTCTTGTCCTTCCATTTCAACACAAGCACTTTACCCTTTTGCCAGGGTACTCGCTGTAATTTAGTTCTGCCAAAGTCTTCAGGCATGTCACGACACTTAGGATGCACTGTTCCTTATGTGTCAGTCTTTCTTTGCAGCAAGATGTCAAATAGCTCTGGCAAAGTAGAAAAATTGTCCATTGTTACATGGTAACCTTGATCTAGCAGAGTATCTATCAAAGTCAGCACTGATGACGTAGCAACTCTGTACTGATTGTATTTCAGATCAAATATTGTCCCTTTCCCTCTGTACAGAACTGAATTCCAAATGCATCCTGTTTTAGATTCATAAAGCTTGTAAAGCTTTATGCCAAATCTTGCTCTTTTTGATGCAATGTACTGTATCCATGACAGTCTGCCCTTATAAGCCATGGGACTTTCATCGATGCTGACATCATAGTCTGGAATGTAAATGCTCTTAAATTTTACTACTGTACAATCACCTGGTATATCTCCCAAATTTTCTTCAGTTTGGGTGCTGGATGGGTATTCTCATCAAAGCCTTCATTGTTGGTAAAGTGCAGATATTTCATAATTAGCGCAAACCTACACTCAGACATAATTTCTCCAAAGAATGGCAGCACTGACAGTACTTTTACCGCCCGAGTGATTCTTGGTTCTAACGCACAAGATGCATCTGTACAGTTGTCCGAGTGACACTTGGGACTAAAGCTTTTAGCATGATTTCTGCAGCCCAAGTAATGCTCAGGTCTAACGCTAAGAGGGTAACTATGTTAGTCTTTATTATCACACAATATGTATATATATATATATATATATACATATAATATACATATAGTTTACTGAGGGAGTGCAGTGGAGTGTGTACACCTGATGAGCCCAGAATGAGGGCGAAACACGTGTCGTGTACTCTTTGCATTTATTTGACAGTAAACTATTTCAACCATTCTATGATCTGCTCCTCACAAACTGAGGGCACCGTGGCGGATGTTAGCAGATTGCTGACCAACCACAAGCGTTACCTGGTAGGTAACCACCCATACAATCAGATTGTGACACAGACTACGAATGCCGTGAATGTAATTACCCCGATCTACATGCTGTCAAATAAACGAACCACACGCCGTGGCGCAACGTTAGGGGCATCGCCTCTGGTGCTGACGTCCGAGGTTCGATTCCCGAGAGGGAGTGCAGTGGACTGTGTACACCTGATGAGCCCAGAATGAGGGCGAAACACGTGTCGTGTACTCTTTGCATTTATTTGACAGTAAACTATTTCAACCATTCTATGATCTGCTCCTCACAAACTGAGGGCACCGTGGCGGATGTTAGCAGATTGCTGACCAACCACAAGCATTACCTGGTAGGTAACCACCCATACAATCAGATTGTGATACAGACTACGAATGCCGTGAATATATATATATATATATATATATATATATATATATATATATATATATATATATATATATACAGTGCATCCGGAAAGTATTCACAGCGCATCACTTTTTCCACATTTTATTTTATGTTACAGCCTTATTCCAAAATGGATTAAGCTCATTTTTTTCCTCAGAATTCTACACACAACACCCCATAATGACAACGTGAAAAAAGTTTAATTGAGATTTTTGCAAATTTATTAAAAATAAAAAAATTGAGAAAGCACATGTACATAAGTATTCACAGCCTTTGCCATGAAGCTCAAAATTGAGCTCAGGTGCATGCTGTTTCCCCTGATCATCCTTGAGATGTTTCTGCAGCTTAATTGGAGTCCATCTGTGGTAAATTCAGTTGATTGGACATGATTTGAAAAGGCATACATCTCTCTATATAAGGTCCCACAGTTAACAGTTCATGTCAGAGCACAAACCAAGCATGAAGTCAAAGGAATTGTCTGTAGACCTCCGAGACAGGATTGTCTCGAGGTACAAATCTGGGGAAGGTTACAGAAAAATTTCTGCTTCTTTGAAGGTCCCAATGAGCACAGTGGCCTCCATCATCTGTAAGTGGAAGAATTTCGAAACCACCAGGACTCTTCCTAGAGCTGGCTGGCCATCTAAACTGAGCGATCGGGGGAGAAGGGCCTTAGTCAGGAAGGTGACCAAGAACCCGATGGTCAGTCTGTCAGAGCTCCAGAGGTCCTCTGTGGAGAGAGGTGAACCTTCCAGAAGGACAACCATCTCTGCAGCAATCCACCAATCAGGCCTGTATGGTAGAGTGGCCAGACCGAAGCCACTCCTTAGTAAAAGGCACATGGCAGCCTGCCTGGAGTTTGCCAAAAAGCACCTGAAGGACACTCAGACCATGAGAAAGAAAATTCTCTGGTCTGATGAGACAAAGATTGAACTCTTTGGTGTGAATGCCAGGCATCATGTTTGGAGGAAACCAGGCACCGCTCATCACCAGGCCAATACCATCCCTACAGTGAAGCATGGTGGAGGCAGCATCATGCTGTGGGGATGTTTTTCAGCGGCAGGGACTGGGAGACTAGTCAGGATAAAGGGAAAGATGACTGCAGCAATGTACAGAGACATCCTGGATGAAAACCTGCTCCAGAGCGCTCTTGACCTCAGACTGAGGTGACGGTTCATCTTTCAGCAGGACAACGACCCTAAGCACACAGCCAAGATATCAAAGGAGTGGCTTCAGGACAACTCTGTGAATGTCCTTAAGTGGCCCAGCCAGAGCCCAGACTTGAATCCGATCGAACATCTCTGGAGAGATCTTAAAATGGCTGTGCACCGACGCATCCCATCCAACCTGATGGAGCTTGAGAGGTGCTGCAAAGAGGAATGGGCGAAACTGGCCAAGGATAGGTGTGCCAAGCTTGTGGCATCATATTCAAAAAGACTTGAGGCTGTAATTGCTGCCAAAGGTGCATCGACAAAGTATTGAGCAAAGGCTGTGAATACTTATGTACATGTGATTTCTCAGTTTTTTTATTTTTAATAAATTTGCAAAAACCTCAAGTAAACTTTTTTCACGTTGTCATTATGGAGTGTTGTGTGTATAATTCTGAGGAAAAAAATGAATTTAATCCATTTTGGAATAAGGCTGTAACATAACAAAATGTGGAAAAAGTGATATGCTGTGAATACTTTCCGGATGCACTGTATATATATATATATATATATATATATATATATATATATATATATATATATATATATAGTATTGACATATGTATACATCAAAAATGGCAATGGGCTTTCTTTTTAATCATTACTTCTACTGCTGTTTTAAACATCTGTGTAGTACATGTGCTACCACTTCAATGAGATTTTAAGGGTAGGAACACACCAAGTTAATTCTAAAATGGCATGAAGTGTGGCATTTGTCGTGTACATTACATTACTAGGAATGTCTCTATGCTACTTTAGTGTTAGAGGTTTACTGAATTTTTTTATTACTGTATGTTTTTCTTTTACATTTTGCAGACTAAACAAGAGCAGGAGAGATGAATGGCATAATAATTTAAATGTGATATACAGTAATCCCTCCTCCATCGCGGGGGTTGCGTTCCAGAGCCACCCGCGAAATAAGAAAATCCGCGAAGTAGAAACCATATGTTTATATTGTTATTTTTATATTGTTATGCTTGGGTCACAGATTTGCGCAGAAACACAGGAGGTTGTAGAGAGACAGGAACGTTATTCAAACACTGCAAACAAACATTTGTCTCTTTTTCAAAAGTTTAAACTGTGCTCTATGACAAGACAGAGATGACAGTTCCGTCTCACAATTAAAAATGCAAACATATCTTCCCTCTTCAAAGGAGTGCTTGTCAGGAGCAGTGACTGTCACAGAGATAGAAAAAAGCAAACAGATCAATAGGGCTGTTTTTCTTTTAAGTATGTGAAGCACCGCGGCACAAAGCTGTTGAAGGCGGCAGCTCACACCCCCTCCGTCAGGAGCAGACAAAGTGAGACAGTTTGTTTTTCAATCAAAAATCAATACGTGCCCTTCGAGCTTTTAAGTATGCGAAGCACCTTGCAGCATGTCATTTCAGGAAGCAGCTGCACAAAAGATCACAACATGAAGATAATCTTTCAGCATTTTTAGACGAGCGTCGGTATCGTCTAGGTGTGCAAACAGCCCCCCTGCTCAATCCCCCTACGTCAGGATCAGAGAAAGTCAGCGCAAAAGAAAGAGAAAAGTAAAGAGAAAAGTAAGTTGGGTAGCTTCTCAGCCATCTGCCAATAGTGTCCCTTGTATGAAATCAACTGGGCAAACCAACTGAGGAAGCATGTACCAGAAATTAAAAGACCCATTGTCCACAGAAACCCGCGAAGCAGCGAAAAATCCGCGATATATATTTAAATATGCTTACATATAAAATCCGCGATGGAGTGAAGCCGCGAAAGGCGAAGCGCGATATAGCGAGGGATGACTGTATTAGTAATTTCAGTCATTTTTAATGTTTTACACTTTGGTAATTAACATATCCGTTTAATTTAAACCATAGTGTGACTAAAAAATAGCAATATTAGAAAACGTGCTAAAAAAATCATGTCACTGACAAGAAAAGGTGGTGACTAAAGAAATAGTTTAAATTCTTGTCATTTTCTCTGGATAGTTTAGCTTGTAATGTTTTAACACTTTGTAATTAATGTATAAGATTAATTAAAATGAGAATTCACTCATTCAACATTCGATATACCAAAAAACAAATTCCTAACAACCCTAACAAAAAAAAAAATCATGTTGAACAAGTTTAATGACTTCTCCAGGGTAGCAGGCACTTAACAAATCAGTCCCTTGGACCCCCTCATACTACTAATAAACAGACTGCCCCAATAAATGGGCACTGTAAAAGCCACCAACACAGTACATTAAAAGGTAAGTTTTAGCTTTTAGATGGGAATGTACTTCATGACGAGGAAGATCTTAATACTCTAGAAAAGCGTCAGGTTGGGCATTCAAAGAGACTGTAAGAATCACACAAGGTTAGTGTCATTAGTGGAACTTACTCTTTTGATGTAAGGATCCTTAACCTTACTTTTCTTAAAGATATTGCCTGCACCATTCTGAAAAATCTCTTGGCTATTATGCCTTAAAAACTGCATAATGAGAGGGCAAGTGTTTGGCAAGCTAGCCCAGTTCAAGAAAGTTCATTCAACCATATAAGTTATAAGTGTATTTTTTAAAAACTGGTTATGACTTGATTTCCAGGTTCTTCTAAAGGAAGAGCATGACACAGGGTTGGAGCTGATCACCATCGTACTCTTCCTAGTCCTAGGAATGGTAAGTTGAGGACCGACTTCAGATGATCAGACTTGGCAGGCAGGTACATAGAGGTGTGGAAGATCAAGGTCATATAAGGCTTTTTAAATTACCAGAATTCATTTACAGTGGATATGAGATTAAGTTAGGAGCCAATGTAGTTCCTTTAAAGTTGGCTTAATGTGTCCCGGGGGCTTGGTGTAAGAAAGAACACTAACAGCAGAGTTCACACTACAGTTTGCTTAGAACAGATTTTGGTTGACAATACAATAAGGGGTTACAATAGTCAAGCCTAGATGTAATAAAAGCATGGGGTAATCCTTCAGCATCTGCAAAAGTCAAGATGGTTGAAGTTGGGCCAAATTCCTTAGATAATGAAAGTAAGTTTGCACTGTTATTAACGTGCAGAACAAATGATAGAGAAGAATTACAGTAAGTGTAACACCAAGGTCTCTAACTACAGCTAAAGTATGAACAGAAATACCATCAACTATCAATGTAAAATGATCCATCTTAGACAACTGAAACTTATTTGCAATCAAAAGTATTTCAACTTTGACAGCCATAATGTGACATCATGCAAGCAGCCAATGAAAGTGCGAGGTGGAAGGAATGTGGATGTTTTTACATATAACTGGATAGCAGCAGCTTAGCAGTGGTGGTCCAGGCTATGTGCTCAAATAAAAGTAGAGGCCCTAGAACTGAGCCTTGTGCCACACCCTGAGTAACAAGTTCAGTTGTTTTATTTATAATAAGTATTTCTGAAATCCTGTTCATGATTTGTCATTTTCAGGTATTAAGTGTTACTTAACATAGGGAAGAAATAAACTGAAATGATTTTAGCACAAGGCTACAACATAGCAAAATGTGTAAAAAGTAAAGGAATCTGAATACTTTCCGAATCCACTATAAAATAAATTTATATATATATATATATTGATGGTCTATGGTGCTGCTCTGCTAAGACTATGATTTTGCTACTTCTTTTGCTGAGGGATCATATGCAATCTACAGAGCTATGGTGCCCTTAATAATAATCTCTAGCAATACATAGACTCAAATGCATCCAGTATGCACTTTTCAACTCAGTATTGACATCATAACTTTTCTCAAACATTAATTGAAGATGTTGGGGGTTAGAGAGAACTGGCCAAATGCCCACTATAAACCAGAGATAACATCTACGTATAACTCAGAATAAATGTATCTGTTCCCCCAGGTAGCCCAGTGCAAAAGCCATGTCTTAGTGGGGCCACCAAATCTCCAGGAAACTCAACACAAACAATTGAATCCAAGATAATGCTCAAAAGACAATGTCTTTCACTTATAACCCAAAGGAACACCATGGATGAATGGTTTGCTGATGGACATTAGAGGGACAGGAACTCATGATTGAATGGTTACTCTGGGAACGCCAAATGGGCACAACACCAGAGGTAGAAGAGTGGACACTTTTAATAAAACCTTAAGTGTCTAGAAAGCATTTAATGATTGCTGGATTTGTACCATATCCAGGAAGTCAAGTTTACAGGTTTGCAGAATGCCACCTGCTGGACACAGAAATAATGTAGTGTATGTTGTGCTAGTTTACTTTCATAAAAAAAATTTATGCTATATCAACTGTAGCTTCTGTAACCTGTTCCAGTACTGCATTCTCAACCCCTAAAAGCAAATGACAAGACACTTGTGTCAAAACTAGCTTTAGGTATTAGCCATTGTGTTGGTTTAAATATAACTTTGTTCTTGCTAGCCCCCTTCCAATGCGAGTAAGCAACTACCTATGGAATTATCTTCCAAATATGGCAAAAAAGGTTAATTGTCTCGTCTGTTTTAACACTTTGATGAATTAATAATTGCTGGAACAGGTCAGGTTCCTAAATATTTTTTGCTTTAGCAGGCCTGGTTAAAGCCTTCATTCTTCACTCATATTAAGGTAGAGTGTTTTGCATCTGTGAGGCACTTCTTGTAAATATGCTTAGACTTTTTATGTTCAGAGCCTCTGCCACCAGTACCTCAGCTAATCTTTCTTTTTAAATTGCTGGCTGCTGTCTCTGGAGCAGTTCTAAGGAATATTCCACTGTCAAATCCCTGAATAACAGGATATGTTGAGATAAATCTAGATTATGTTTAAGAAAGGCACCTCTTGTTAAAATAAAAACTACACGAACATGCTCTATACATTAGAGACCACCTGCTGATATGTGAAGATGTTATCATATTACAGGTTGGCCACACAAATTACCCATATACCAGACAAAGTGAGCTGAACAGAAGAATTAGAAGAAACAATACTATACTAGAAGAAAAAATGAGGGGCATAATGGACTTTAAAATATATATATATATATATATATATATATATATATATATATATATATATATATATATATTTGTGGCACGCGGCTGGGGGTGGTACCCAGGAGGACCGGAGGAGTGCTTGTGCCTCCTCCAGACCACGAGGGGGTGACCGCCCTGGTTGTGTTGGGGACCACGGGTGCAGGGTTTGGAAGCCCAACCCTGTTGGGGCCCGTGGTCACCGCCAGGGGGCGCCCTGATGCCTTGGGAGCCCTGGACCTCAGCACTTCCGCCACACCTGGAAGTGCTGGGGGAAAGAGGATCGGGGACACCCAGAGTCCTTCCGGGTGCGCAGCTGGCAATTCCGCCAAACAGGGGAGTGTCGGCGGAGGAGTGTCGGGAAGCACCTGGAGCCCATCCGGGTGTGCATAAAAGGAGCTGTCTCCTTCCATTCGGGAGCTGGAGTCGGGTGGAAGAGGACAGAGCTCGGAGGAGAGGAGTGGAGGTGGACCAGAGACAGTGAAAGGCAGTGTGGAAAGGCCAGGACTTAAGGGGTGATTGGTGCTGCAGGCACTGGGTTGGGCTCACTTACTTATTGTAAATATTGTAAATAAACGTGTGTGTGGTGAAATCATCAAGTCTACCTGTCTGTGTCCAGGCCGTACCCCACAATATATATATATATATATATATATATATATATATATATATATATATATATATATATATATACACACACACACACTAGGGCACTTCACCCCCTGCTTGCTTTGCTCGCCAACCCCTTGGTTTGCACTATGCACCAGCCACTTCATGTCTCTGCTGCTCGCGTATGTTGATTTCACGTTCACCAAACAACAAATCTTTTAATTCTCGCGGATACGCCTCTTCATTGGGAAGAAACACTCCTTTTCCCTGATGGCAACACAAATTAGACGATCCACAAGTCTCCGACTTAAAGTTTAAATCCGAACCATATTTTTGATCTCTCTTCGCTGTTCTGTTATTTCACTGAGTAATAATTTCCATTTGTTTGAGCTAATGCGACCTTTACTATCATTTTTCTTGAGTCTTTCAAATTTTAGTACTTTCATTATCTCTAACCTGCTCTGCATGTGTATGGTGCCAACGTCTTAGAACCTCTTTAGGACGTTCTACTTTGTCACCTACTCTTTGTCTTTTATTTCCAGCCCTGGGTGTGGTTAAATCTCTTGGCGCAAAGTCTCATCTTGTGGGACTTAAAAGTATCTATCTGAAAAAGTTTCATCTCATCCCAGGATTTTTTAAATTATTTATATTGCAAAGTTTTACTGTCAAATAATGCAAAGAGTATGCGACACGTGTTTCGCCCTAATTCTGGGCTCATCAAGCGTACACGCTCACTGCACCCCCTCTCGGGAATCGAACCTCGGACGTCAGCATCCATATCGCATACTCTTTGCATTATTTGACAGTAAAACTTTGCAACATGCTATAATTTGCTTCTCACAACTGAAGAGGGCACCGTGGCGGATGTTTGCCGATTTGTAGACCAACCACAAGCGTTACCTGGTAGGTAACCACCCATACAATTCGATTGTGATTCAGACTACAAATGCCATGAATATATATATATATATATATATATATATACAATATTTATATACAGTATTTTTTTGTCTATTTAATTTCATTACAGAATCCATTTCAGATGGAAATCAAACAAAGTTGTTTACAGCATAACACATACAAGAGTGGGCAATGCATTAGTGCAGCCTCCTCACAGCTTCAGATTCAATTCATACGATTTTTTCCTGAAACTCCAGCTTGCCCCTGTATTCCAAAGACGTGTGTCTGCCTAAATCTAAATTGGTCCAGAATTGAGGTGTGCATGTGAATGCCCTGTGACGGACTGGCATCCTAATTAGGCTTGATTACTTTATTACATCTGGTGCTGTTGGCATGGGTTTGTGCCCTCTGTGACCCTGATATTCAAAAACTTGGTTCAGAAAATGAATAGTTGATATACAGGAGAAATCCATTCAAAAATCCAAAAATGTTACAGTGTGTAACTACAAAAAAATGAATGAGATCAAGGGATATTAAAGAGAGAAATAAGGAGAGATAAAAATAGATATTAAAAATCCAGAGGGGTTTAATGATCATTAAGGTCACTTTTTTGTTTGTCTTACTAAGGTACAGTAGCAGAAACACTGTCTCAGTAAAGGACCGGGAGGCTCTATGTCAATATCATTTGAGACTAAAATCATTCACATGCTATTTTCTAATTTAAAGGCCTAATTATAAAGAGAATCCAAGGACAACAAGATATAGAGTGGCATCATTTAGAAGAAGCCACAACTCCAACATAATAGAAGTGCCAAAGTAGTGGTTAATCTGAGAGCTCTTGATTAATAGAAGGATGTTGGGGAACAGCTAGAATTGTTTCCATAAAGCACAGTGTGGTAAAACAGTGGTACTCCTGTAGTAATTTCTAAAAAACAAAAAAAACAAATAAATACTAGCCCTTTAAAGGATAAGTATGGAATTTTTCAAGTCAATTTTATTTCTTCACTATTATGTGTAGCCACTAGAGGGCACCAGAGAGTCCCATACCCCAGACACAACCACACCGACACAGGTCCTGTTTAAAAAGATGATTAATTTTTTCAGCTACCTTCCACAAAGGTTCCCGTAGTGCAATAAACACAATTCTCTTCATGTTCTCTCTTTCTTTTCTCCCCCTCTACATCTCACAGGTGAGCTTTGTCCACTTCCACCTGACTCTGACTTACCTGGGTGAGGTCAACAGGCTTCTTTTATTCCAGGCCCGGGAGTACTTCCAATGCTAGGGCATAGCCCGGTGGAATTAATTTTCAGTTCAAATGGAAGTCAAAGAAAAAAAGCGATGAGGAATCTCTGTAAAGGACTGCAACAACCAGTGTGCCTTGAAGGCATCTGCACAGGTACAATTGCCCATGGAAACTGCCTCCTACAGAGCCCATAGTCCTGCTGGGTTGTCTCCTCCTGTTCTTAAACTATACTCTCCTCCCGGCAGGGTATTATTCCTGGGTCCTGCCCAGCTGTGACACCAGTGTACCCTCTGTCACATTGGCATCTTCTGCCTGTATTCTGAGTGAGAGACAGGATAATTTTAGCCCTGTTTCTTGTGGCAGCATAGGGCTGGCCTTCCCTCCAATTAAAGAACCATGCTCCATCCCAGTTGGGAAGCCCGCCCATGTGTGTCATCCATCACACATTGAATATATTCATTTGTCACATGTAATTGAACTAGCCTGCTCTTGCATTTTACAGTGGAGCTTATGGGTACTGTGGTCCCATTCTGAAACAATAACTTGAAAAAATACCAAACTTATCCATTCAAATTGACCAGGGCTGAAAAATGCAGGAAGACTTGGGGCCACCAGAGGAAGCTTTGCAGGAAAGGCTACAGGACTTTCAGCTGCTTTCCTGACCCAAGAAGTAGTGCAGAGGATTGCCTGGGAAGTATCTCCAAATGTAGGCATAAAGCTTCTCCTTCGCCTTTGATCTTGGAGTCTGAAGTTGGGAAATCACAGAGTTGCAGGAGGTATCTGGCAGAAAAGTAGGTAGGACTGTGAAATGAGTATTTGCTCGGATTTCATTGGGAATGGAGGTTGTAATGGTAGCAAAAAAATCACTCTAAAACAACTGAGTTGAAGTTCATGAACTTTGTAAGCATAATACTGTTGATACCACTTAAAATCTAGACTTTAAGGTCTTTCAAAAGTTCCATTGAAAAATGGGGTTGTAATAAGAGGAAGGCATAAAACCAAACCTGTGTTATCACGTCACAACGAATTAGCCGATGGTATTGAATTTGGCATATTGTTTAGGTTGGCTGTACTTAGAGTGAAGTCTACTTTCAGTGATTCAATGAAAACAATAGCAGTGAGGAGTGGTGGTTTAGTGTGGTGTGGTGTGATGGGGGACAAACACAAAAATCATACATTTCTCTAAAAGGAATATATCTGTTTTCACAATATTTTATATTTACATTATTGTTCATGAAATCGAAAATATAGACTTTATGAAGTTCCAAGAATTTTATTGGGAAGTCACAATTAGACATCAAAACAACAAAATCCAAGCATGGCTCTAAAACAGCTGAGTGGATGTTCATTAAATCTTTCATGTACAGTACATTATAGTTAAATCAACATATGTGAGTTTATGGAGTTTCAAAAATGTCGTTATTGGGGTTCAGTTGTCTTAACAACACAAAAATCGAATCTAGTTTACATGCCGTATCAATGATTCAGACCATCCAGTTTATTACAGTAGGATTAAACGATTTGTGAAACCACAATAAACCAAGCAATACAAAGAGGTAGTGTTTGTGCTTACAAATCATCAAGGAGGTCCCACAATTATGGAATCCAATTATACACATAAAAAATAAATTCTCAACGCACAAGAGAAATTGATAGACTGGGAGTGTAGACAATGGATGGGACACTTGCATTTCAGCCAGCAATGACAAAAGGGTCAACATTTAAAAAACCACAAATCATAGCAATGATGGGTACTTCGGCTAGTGCTTAGCAAAACTCATTCAGTTTTTTATCAGGAGACAAAGGTACAAGATGGTGGTACATAGTGCCACAAGTTTAAAGCTGATAGCTGATTAATTTTGTGACCTTATTTGTTACCGTATTTATCTACAGTTGTTTGATTTGATATACTTTATTAATCCCCGAGGGGGAATTGTCCTTTTGCATGACCTTCGCTAACTCCAGCTAACCATATTGTGTCTGCACCAAAAGTACTAGGGCAGTAGAAATTGCATGGCTCAGTAAAGATGGGTCTTGGCTAAGCAATATTCCTCATCTAAGGTAAGTCTTTCTGACGCCAGGCCAGTGTGGTAGATTGATTACTGTGATTACTGTAGAAATGCTCATAAGATATACTCTACAAGAAATTTTATTTTTTCGCATAATTCCCAGTGCACTATAATAAACACTCATTTGGACAATATTTAATAATAATGATTAATTCTTTACATTTATATAGTGCTTTTCTCACTACTCAAAGTGCTTCAGTGAGTGGGGAGCCACTTCAACCACCACTAATGTGTAGCATCCACCTGGATGATATACGCCTATCTACTGACTCATATCTTGCATAATCTAAAGGACCTTTTAGCCATTATCTATCCATCTAATTTCCAAACACACATGGTTTTGAACAGTGTCATGGGGAAGCTGGAGTCTGTTCCCTCCTTGTGTCTAGCTCTTGATGAAACAATCACTGGAAAGGGCACCAGTTGCAAAAAAAGACATGTTAAGAGTGTCCTAGATAAAAACCCTCCACCAATTTAGGGAGATTGTTGCTGCCGAAAATGTGAAAGAGTTAAAGGAGGAGACAACCGAGGCATGAACTTGGAGTGGTCAAATAGCTTAATTGGCAAGTGGTGAGTGTTTGGTTAATTATGGGTCGTTCTTCTTTACAGTTTTATTTAATAATTCCTGCCCATTTTCTGGCACTATTAGGCTGCTTTTTGCTAAATGTGTAACTTTCAACATGTAATTCAGAGACAAATCTAGTGTGTAGATGTATTTTAGGTAGTTAAATAGGTGCATTTTTATTATACTACAGTATCCTTATCCTCTTCTTTGTGAAATCACCTTCAGTGGTGTTGTTGATGTCTTTTCTCCTCCTCTCTCCTTTGATGCCCCATGATGCAAAGACCATGACTCCCAACCTCTACTGGTAGGCACCTTGTTCTCCAATTGACTTTTATATAAAGATAAAACATTTACCTATAGTTTACATTTTCAGCAATGGCAATAGTATATAATTAAAATTCACAAATTCTGCATCATAATACAGTAATTAGATAAATATTGTGCAGGAAAATTCCAGTGTTTGCATGGACTTTTCCTGTCGGCATTCTGCATGTATAGTTAATTGACCATTCTAAATTGGCCCTATATGTGTAACCGAGTCCTGGGGTGGGCTCACCACTTCTGCCAGATATTGTTGAGATAGGCTTCACAATTCCTGCAGCTTTCAACTGGAACAGGCAAGTTACATTACAGATGGACAAAAAAAAGCCCATTTATAGTAAAAACGACAATATGCAAAGAAAATACATACTTTCAACAAGTAGTGAAAACAGTTGCTTAATATCATTTAAACAATTTACAAATAATTATCAACATATTAAATATTAATCTACATAACACTCTTTCAAGGCAGGTATAGACAAAAGTCAACATTCAGGGTAGAAGGTCCAAAGCTGAGTAAAGTCACCAAGGCTGTACTGCCTAGACAGCAAAGATCACAAGATTAATTGAACCAGAGGCACATCAGGTCTTCATTTTTGTTACATGAAAAGACATACTCTGCTGGAGATGTTTTGCATATTATTAATGACTTGGATTCTGCACAGCCTCATGAAGATTTTGAGTTGTTAGAAGAAAAGTGACAATGAGTGTTGCTGAATTGTAATAAAAAAATAATTATTCACAAAATTCACAAAAAGTATTCTACAGCTCTGGTGAAAAAAAAAATTAAGAATCCAAAGAGTTAATTCAGCCTGCAGTCATTCAGCACAAATACAGAATAAGGAGAGAGATCTTCAAAAATGTGGACCATAGCAATTGTGCTGTTGAAAATGAACAAAGAGAGCACATGTAAATCTTACTTGAATAAAAGCCATGGTCAGTGTTAAAAAGCATAAAGTTGATAATGAAAACAAACAATTATGACTGGATGGACCAATTTTGCTTTATTTTGCAGAACTATACATGGGATAAAATTACATTTTTATCTAGTACCTCATTTTGTAGGTGCATTTTGGTTCACTTTATAGTTTTTTTTTCCATGTTGAACTCATTTATGGGGTTATTTAATCATTTTCATATATATTTTTAAAATTATATTTTGTTACCATTCTGTTTCTTTGTTAATCTGACACTGTGTATGTGTCCCGTCACTGCGTTTGCCATATCAGTTACATCACACTTTCCGCCGGTATAAATATGGTGGCAATCATTTCACACATTATCCCTTGGTTGGATAAAACTTTTGTTCTTCTGTTTTTAGTGTAATTATCTCATGTAACAAATAAGCCTAAAGAGTCACACTTCACTTCTGGTTTTGAACTCCATTTTTCTATAAGACTCTAATTTTCATTTTTCCCTTTTGTTTTAGTTACTTTGTCATATATCTTTTTTGGCTCTGACCCGACTTTCTCTTTTGACCTCAGTTTATTTTTAAATGATGCCATGTCCTGGTTATTGTTGTGCTCACAAATACCCTTAGACACCAGTACTCAGTCTTAATAATATAATGTAAAACAGCACCTAGAAACACCACAGACTATTCAGTGGCACCTACATTGCCAAATCAGAGAAAAACAAAATGCAGCAAATTTTATTTTTTAAAAAGTTGATTTGATGTCACCCACCATTTACATTCTTCAATGCACATTATCAAAAGCCAGGATAGGAAAAGACTGTCCAGTGTGAACAGGATCAGTGACTTTGCATAAGAAAACTGCCCAACCTTCAGGTTTAACCTTTTACTGTCACTTATCTAATTGAACAGTGAATAACGTCATATTACTACACTTATGCCCACCTAAGTATGTAATAATAATAATGTTATAATAAGGAGCTGCAAAAAATCTACCATTCCATAACTATGAAACTATATGATGTCTGCCACACTGGTCCTTAGTGTTTTATTGTTGCTTGTATTCAGCACTCAAACAGAACTAATTGGGGACCCATGATAGATAGCAATCAGGATCAGTGCAGTTATTTCAGAACATTGAAATTACAAACTGTTAACGTGATCATTCTGACACTCTTATGCAGGCTGATTTAAAGAGGACACTGTGGAATAGTGTTAGTGTGTGCGAAGAGAGTCACTTACAGTTAGGTCCATAAATATTTGGACAGAGACAACTTTTTTCTAATTTTGGTTCTGTACATTACTACAATGAATTTTAAATGAAACAACTCAGATGCAGTTGAAGTGCAGACTTTCAGCTTTAATTCAGTGGGGTGAACAAAACGATTGCATAAAAATGTGAGGCAACTAAAGCATTTTTTTAACATAATCCCTTCATTTCAGGGGCTCAAAAGTAATTGGGCAATTGACCCAAAGGCTATTTCATGGGCAGGTGTGGGCAAGTCTGTCGTTATGTCATTATCAATTAAGCAGATAAAAGGCCTGGAGTTGATTTGAGGTGTGGTGCTTGCATGTGGAAGATTTTGCTGTGAACAGACAACATGCGGTCAAAGGAGCTCTCCATGCAGGTGAAAGAAGCCATCCTTAAGCTGCGAAAACAGAAAAAACCCATCCGAGAAATTGCTACAATATTACGAGTGGCAAAATCTACAGTTTGGTACATCCTGAGAAAGAAAGCAAGCACTGGTGAACTCAGCAATGCATAAAGACCTGGACGTCCATGGAAGACAACAGTGGTGGATGATCGCAGAATCATTTCCATGGTGAAGAGAAACCCCTTCACAATAGCCAACCAAGTGAACAACACTCTCCAGGGGGTAGGTGTATCGATATCCAAGTCTACCATAAAGAGAAGACTGCATGAAAGTAAATACAGAGGGTGCACTGCAAGGTGCAAGCACTCATAAGCCTCAAGAATAGAAAGGCTAGATTGGACTTTTCTAAAGAACATCTAAAAAAGCCAGCACAGTTCTGGAAAAACATTCTTTGGACAGATGAAACCAAGATCAACCTCTACCAGAATGATGGCAAGAAAAAAGTATGGAGAAGGCGTGGAACAGTTCATTATCCAAAGCATACCACATCATCTGTAAAACACGGTGGAGGCAGTGTGATGGCTTGGGCGTGCATGGCTGCCAGTGGCACTAGGACACTAGTGTTTATTGATGATGTGACACAGGGCAGAAGCAGCCGAATGAATTCTGAGGTGTTCAGAGACATACTGTTTGCTCAAATCCAGCTAAATGCAGTCCAATTGATTGGGCGGCGTTTCATGATACAGATGGACAATGACCCAAAACATACAGCCAAAGCAACCCAGGAGTTTATTAAAGCAAAGAAGTGGAAAATTCTTGAATGGCCAAGTCAGTCACCAGATCTTAACCCAATTGAACATGCATTTCACTTGTTGAAGACTAAACTTCAGACAGAAAGGCCCACAAACAAACAGCAACTGAAAGCCTCTGCAGTAAAGGCCTGGCAGAGCATTAAAAAGGAGGAAACCCAGCATCTGGTGATGTCCATGAGTTCAAGACTTCAGGCTGTCATTGCCAGCAAAGGGTTTTCAACCAAGTATTAGAAAAGAACATTTTATTTCCAGTTATTTAATTGTCCAATTACTTTGATCCCCTGAAATGAAGGGATTGTGTTAAAACAAATGCTTAGTTGCCTCACATTTTATGCAATTGTTTTGTTCACCTCACTGAATTAAAGCTGAAAGTCTGCACTTCAACTGCATCTGAGTTGTTTCATTTAAAATTCATTGTGGTAATGTACAGAACCAAAATTAGAAAAAAGTTGTCTCTGTCCAAATATTTATGGACCTAACTGTATCTGTTTCCATTCCACAATCAGTGAGCAACCAATACATAAGAAGATCTGTGACCATGGCAAAGGTTTGCTCATCTTTCTGCCTCTTCTACCCTCTGAACTATGAATCACCCACAGACACTCAAATTGTTGCATTTTGGTCCAATAAATGCATTTCTCAAGAAATGTCTACTGGAGTCATCATAGGTACTGTCTTTTAATTGTTTTTTCCAGTTTATCAACTGGTCAGTGTTTTCTAAACCCCTCCAGAACCTAGGACCCCAGCATTTCATTGGTGTAAATGTGCTTCCTTTTGTAAATCAAAATATATTAAATTAGTGAAAATAATTAATGATACTGTCATTTAAAATTTCAAACAAAAGTTTTAAATGTGGTGTGGACATGTCTACTTACGGAGGCTTATGTACAAGAGAACTTGGAACAGAGTTCTACAGACTAGGATCTACAAAGACAAATGAGTATTCATAGAGAATTCTAAAACACGCCTTTACAATTACGTGAAGTCTAACAAAACAACAGCAGCATGACAGCAGCAATCAGGATGAATACATTAAGCATTCATTAGGACAAGTGATACCAAATATGCACATTCTGTTGTTTTATATTTCCATTTCACCATAAGAGTATATATTCCTCTCTCACACCCTGCCTACAATATCTCATTTATGTGTGCTGATTTCTACAGGGAATAGACAAGGAAAGGTTTGGAAAAAAACATCAAAACTTTCAATACAGAGCAGCCTCCAACTTAATCAAAAATCTAAAACAACAATGAAGGCAAATAGATTCTATCTATTAGAATGCTCAGCACATTCCCAAGATTGAAATTCAAAAACCCTTTCATATTACATATGGCTGAAGACACTTAATAGACTTCTGATGCTAGTACGTTTTCTTTTAAGGGTTATGCCATAGTTGCACTATCATACAATAGAATTTGTGGTAAGGAGATTTATACTGAATCTTATTTTATTGATTTTATTTGAAGAAAACAACATTCCATACACTCATGTCAAACTTAACAAACCAGACTTCAGCTCCCACCCAAGAGAAAGAGAGGAGAGCCAACAGTGAGCGCAAATCTTTAAAAACAACCAAGGAAGGAGAAATTCCTTTTCCCTGATATAAATAATTATTCTAAGATTTGATTAATTAGATCTTGTAGTATTTTTAAAAAAGTTTGGAACATACCCTTTAAGCGAGAATTCTTTTTTTCAAATTTCAGACAGTACAGAACATCAGTTACCCACCGACATATAACAGTTTGGCTGGGATTCTTTCAGTTAAGCAAGATAAGTCTACATGCTACTAGTGTGGTATAAGCAATTACAATCAGTTTGTCCTTCTCAACTTTAAGCCCATCTGGGAAATATCTGATAGACATTAAAAGATTTTTGTCCAGAATGATGTTAATTTGGTGCACACCCAAAACATGTGGCCCAGTGGGGCTGGAGCAAAACTGTAATGTTCACAGGTTGAATCTTGCTCTGGATATATTTTGGATAATTGTAGGTTGAATGAAGAAGCACCTTCCCATGGTTATGGCATAAAGGAAAAACCTTATAAAGTAACAGTTCCTGCACTGTTAATGAAGTTGCATTTACTCTTGCCAATTTCCAGGTTGTTTTCCAGAGTTGTGTGCCATACCATTTCCATGATCCCTCCCCTTATATTCTGCAAGGCTCTATTTATCTAATATCCTTGGAGTCCCTGCATGTCTTCTTTGTACCTTTCTGACTAGTAAGGTGTAAATCAAATCTTCCAGGGGTCTGTGGAATGCAGAGCTCAGCATACATGTGTGACATTCACTGTCGATCACCCATCCAGCCCTACTTATCTTTAGGGTAATATGCTGGCTACTGTGATACAATTTGCACCCATTACAATCTGAGTATTGATACTGTGATGTTACTTGCAGTTCACATATGTGTGATCATCTACACTTGGGGCAATGATTTCCATGTGCATGCCGATTTGCAGAATGCAGCTTGCTTTAACATTACCTTATGGGGAGTCATGGGCAAATGTGAAATCTGCTTATTACCTCACATGTTGTAACTTCGCTTAAAGTCCGGTGAAAATGGAAAATTCTTGGTTATGATATACCCAAAACATAGTCATTACAAGTCATTACATAGTCATTACAAAGCTGTCTTTTCCTTGTGGCCTAAAAGCACTCTGTCTTGAGATTTTTAAGCCAGTTAGGGCAATTTTCCTACTCTGGGACACTTTAAAAATACGTGCTAGCATATCCATGTAGGGCATTGTCTAGGTTAAACAGATGAATATAAAAATATATATAATATGATATATTTAAATATATCAAAAAAATCTACTGTGGGAGATAATATTTCTCTTGAGGTGTTGATACGAAAAGATAAAATTCTGCCAAATATAGACATTTTATCAATTTATGAATCCTTTTACTCATTTTTAAATGAGATGTAGCAACCTGCTTAACATACTGATAAAGAAGACTTCATGGATAAAACTTTTATCACTGATTCTATATAATGATTTTGACATCATACATTAGATGTAATCAATACTCATAACCTAAACATCATCTATTTTCTTCATTACTTTTCCAGTCCATCCTTTGATAGCTTTCTTTATATCTGCCCTTTGAAAAATAATTGAATATCTCAATTAAAACAGTACTTTAAGATTAATATTCTCAGATCCACAAGACTGCTGTTAATGTAGAACAGCAACTATAGCTTGACTATGTACTGTATGTATAGTAGATGTTAGCTAATGCAATTTCTTTAAAAAAAATTAAGCAAAATAAGCCAAGATTTGCTAATACCATAAAATTATGAAATTACCACATCTTTCTTAATCTGGACAACAGGTCAACAGTATGAGTCTTGGGATGCTGCAGGGAGTACTGAGAGGAACCTGTATCATTTAATGCAGTGATTGACTGTTTTTTTACAATGGGGTAGCATTCTTGAACTGCAACTTTTCTCATTTGCATTTATCTGTTTGTTTATGCTGTCATATGCACTGGGACTTAAACATACATTGTTCTTATTTTTTCTAAATATGTACATAGTGCTGTTATAGGTAATTTTGTTATTTGTAAGGGTATCTTACTTTTACAGATATTATTCTCTGTTGTATTTGTTTGTCATCCTATCTTCAGTTAGATAAGGTGTTCCTCAAGGATTAATGGTGGGACCACTTTATTTTTCTCTTTGCGTCTTAACACTAGTAGGATGTACTCTGGAAACATAAAATTGTTTCATTTGTATGCTAATGACATTAAAACTGAATAATTTAATTACAACATTAATGAACTATATTACTAAATTGAAACAGTGAATGATTGAAAACCATCCTTAAATACTATAAAAAAAAATAGAACCACATTTAAAGGGAAGAAATTCTTTAAATACCAAGACAATACTAATATATTGTAATGTGAAGAGCTAAGCTTGATTTTAATTTCACTGAATTCATATGAAAGTTACAGTAGGTGTTAACTTTGCCTGTCACAATTCCATATTTTCTAACTCTTGTTTAACCCATCTTTGTAATACTGCAAAGTGTAGGCTGTTTCTTACTACTCAAAATATAAAAGGCTAATTAATTTAATCTTTCCAACCAGAATGAGCTACTTCAGACCTTCGTTGTAAAAATGTTCACTATATAACTCCTTTGGCTGTAAGTTTAGGCTCAATTTTAAAATAATGTTTTTGACATATTAAATTGTAAATGACTTTGTGCTCCTTTACTTTGCAGAACGTCTTCACATCTATACTGTTTTAATAATTTGTAGGTCTTCTTCTCATAAGTAAACAGTAGAGCACAGAACCTTTAGATGTTGAGCACTCACAAGGGGAAACAAAAAAAGTTCTTATGTGTCACACAAACAAAAAATAATTAATCTTACAGTATTTTCTATGCTTTCAAAATATCTCTAATGGGCAAGTTTTTTTTGAGTGAAACACAATTTTACTTTGTCAATGGCCTATATTTACAGGTTATTAAAGAACAAAAATATTACCTAAAAAGAGGCAGTGTTTCACTTTCTGGTGAATTTGTTGTCAAGGGTTGTCAGGGGAAAAAATCCAAGTGGGAGTTCAATAAGTAAGCTTTCAATGACATGTTACATCCCATACCTTGGTATGACTCACCAATTCTTGATTGTTTATTGATTTATGATTTCTCAAAAGTTTTGAATGATTGCCATTCAGCATTTGCAATCCCATTTTGTTATGATTGGTGTAATTCTTACATTTTTTTATGTGCTTCCCTGAAGTGTTTGTAACATTCTGTGTTTCTTGATACCTAGGTATTTTAAAAGAGTTCAATTCTATTATTTATGGTGTGATTTAAGGTATCCTGTAATAGTTTCAATTTTTTTCTGTTTTACCCACAAAACCCATTTTGCTTGTCACCACCATTTTCAGGTATTTGCATTGGTCATTTCCATTGTGACGTTTTACAGAATGCCCTGGGGCTATGCAGCACATAACATTATTGATGCATCTGTATAAAGGTCAGCACAAACAGTTCCTTGCTATCTGAGATTGGATAAAAAATATGAATTATCAGTGAACTTTTCTTTGGAGTGTTTCTGAATTAAAGACTTTCTGGCTGTTTTGACGTCAATATTTGATTAGTACCTTGATTTGATTAAAGAGAGGCTTGATTGCAGGTTAATAATCTTGGCACAGCTTTATTTACTTTTACTTTTCAAGTCCTCTTAGTAAAAATATCTTACTGTCTCTTCAAGTCAGTAAACTCCGAACTCTTCATCAAATGTTTCATCTTTTATCAATTCTCTGATTTGAGAACCTGCAAAAACACCCTTGCTAATGCTGGAATCACTCTTCTTTAAGTACATGAATCCAATTCCTGTTTTATCCATCACTTTAACACACTTTTTCATAAGTTCATGTCTGATGTGCAAAGGAAGAAGGTAAACCTTTTCAAGGTTCGACAAGTGGACTGTTTACCACATTCTTTTATTCTGGAACTAATGAGGTATGTTTTTGCCATTTTTTATGAATGTAATGCTTTTTCTTTTTCCTATTGTCTGACTCTCACAAAAAAACAATGCTTTGTGTATTCAAGCTGAAACCAAGACCTCCACAGATATTCCTCTTATATTTTTCATACTGGATCTTTTCCAAAATATGTTCACATATGACTCTGTTGTGTAAGCAGCATGGGAAATTAGTACAGATCGTAATTTATTTTAATTATGAAGGAGGAGTCAATTAACAAGTGTCACCATTTACACTATATTCATGGTCAAGAGCCTCCAAACAAACATCTTTACAAATCACGAATCTATCATCTTCAGAAAAGAAATGGTTTAATTCATCGTGTTGGGCACAAAAAAAAACAAAAAACTTTAGTATCATGATGAAAAGATTTTGTCTCTTATCTTGAAACTAAAAGTTCAGCCTGCTACTTAGAAAAGTTCAAATCACAAACAAGATTATTCAAATCCGCTTGTGGCCATAAACATGGCTTATTTGAAGAACAGATAATGTCAAATACTGGGTGAGAATTAAAGTTTTCTTGTTTAAAGTTACCACTTTTCTCCTCTCAATGTGAGACTGGCCTCATTGATGGCTGTAAATCAGGGTATTTCACAGTGTGCTCAGTTTTAGAGGCGATTTGTGTTGTACCTTTTAGGCAGAAGTAATAATCTGATGAAAGGTCTTTTGGCTCCCTCCAAACCACAGGAACAGCATATGGCGTGAACCCTTTAACCTACATGTCAGAAGACTAACATATGTCACATAGCAAATGTGAGGTGACGAATTATTATCTTGGTCACTCACATTACGAGCAAATTAAGGTTCATAGTATTTCTTCACAAGTCAAGTGAAGTTTTCTTTATGAGATATAAAGTTTAACGTACCACACACATAGCAAAATGTATCAGGATGATTTACAGAGTTTCATAATATGATAACAGTATATAGATATATGTAATATTTAACCTGAACATGGAGGATTTATAGTTACACTGTTTACTCTGTGAGATCTGGCACCAGACTGATGAGGGACTCTTCAGTTGGAGACTATCCTTAAGTCTTGACATGTGCAATCATTGTTTGCACCATCTATCATGCATTCTGCTTTTGTTTTGACATTATTTATGTTAGAGAACAATAGTAACAAGTATATTTTGTTCAATGAATGTTAAAATATGCTACTCTAGCTAATCTACAGCACAATAATGTCAGTAATTGAACTGAATAATAAACATGTTCTGTTCTCCATTGGCAGGTTGAGATGGATGCACACAGGGAAACCTATACATTAGCAAGTTGTTTCTGCTTTACGAAGTCTTCTCAGTGGCTTAAGCTAAAACAGAAGAGAAGTGGTGCATCAGTAACTCAGTCTTCTGGTTGCTTTAAATTGTAATAGGTAAGTTAAATGATTTTCCCAACCATAAAAAGTATAAAATGCAAGGACAGCAAACAAAACGTTATCTAGATATGAAGTACCTTGTAGCATGTAAAAGCTGTGGCTGTCCACAGAGCAAATAAACCTTACACTAAACCAACCTCACATCTCCATTATCTGCAGTTTAGAATGATTCACTATTTCTCTGTCAATATTATTTACTAGGGTGACCAGACATCCCAGTGACAGAGACAGTACCAATTTAATAGATAGATAGATAGATAGATAGATAGATAGATAGATAGATAGATAGATAGATAGATAGATAGATAGATAGATAGATAGATAGATAGATAGATAGATAGATAGATAGATAGATAGATAGATAGATACTTTATTAATCCCAATGGGAAATTCACATTCTTCAGCAGCAGCATACTGATACAATAAGTAATATTAAATTAAAGAATGATAATAATGCAGGTGAAAAACAGACAATAACTATGTATAATGTTGAATGTTAACGTTTACCCCCCCGGGTGGAATTAAAGAGTCGCATAGTTTGGGGGAGAAACGATCTCCTCAATCTGTCAGTGGAGCAGGACAGTGACAGCAGTCTGTCGCTGAAGCTGCTCTTCTGTCTGGAGATGATACTATTAAGTGGATGCAGTGGATTCCCCATAATTGATAGGAGCCTGCTGAGCGCCCTTCGCTCTGCCACAGATGTTAAACTGTCCAGCTCCATGCCAACAATAGAGCTTGCCTTCCTCACCAGTTTGTCCAGACGTGAGGCGTCTTTCCTCTTAATGCTGCCTCCCCCGCACACCACCGCGTAGCAGAGGGCGCTCGCCACAACTGTCTGATAGAACATCTGCAGCATCTTATTGCAGATGTTGAAGGACGCCAGCCTTCTAAGGTAGTATAACCGGCTCTGTCCTTTCTTGCACAGCGCATCAGTATTGGCAGTCCAGTCTAATTTATCATCCAGCTGCACTCCCAGATATTTATAGGTCTGCACCATCTGCACACAGTCACCTTTGATGATCACTGGGTCTATGAGGGGTCTGGGCCTCCTAAAATCCACCACCAGCTCTTTGGTTTTGCTGGTGTTCAGGTGTAGGTGGTTTGAGTCGCACCATTTAACAAAGTCATTGATTAGGTCCCTATACTCCTCCTCCAGCCCATTCCTGATGCAGCCCACGATAGCAGTGTCATCAGCGAACTTTTGCACATGGCAGGACTCCGAGTTGTATTGGAAGTCCGATGTATATAGGCTGAACAGGACCGGAGAAAGTACAGTCCCCTGTGGCGCTCCTGTGTTGCTGACCACAATGTCAGACGTGCAGTTCCCAAGACGCACATACTGAGGTCTGTCTTTAAGATAGTCCACGATCCATGCCACTAGGTATGAATCTAATCCCATCTCTGTCAGCTTGTCCCTAAGGAGCAGAGGTTGGATTGTGTTGAAGGTGCTAGAGAAGTCTAGAAACATAATTCTTACAGCACCACTACCTCTGTCCAAGTGAGAGAGGGATCAGTGTAGCATATAGATGATGGCATCCTCTGCTCCCACCTTCTCCTGATATGCAAACTGCAGAGGGTCAAGGGCGTGTTGAACCTGTGGCCTAAAGTGGTGAAGCAGCAGCCTCTCCATGGTCTTCATCACATGTGATGTCAGAGCAACAGGCCGAAAGTCATTCAGCTCACTCGGACGTGATACCTTTGGGACTGGGGTGATACAAGATGTTTTCCAAAGCCTCGGGACTCTCCCCTGTTCCAGGCTCAGGTTGAAGATGCTCTGTAGAGGGCCCCCCAGCTCCGATGCACAGACCTTCAGCAGTCGTGGCGATACTCCATCTGGACCTGCTGCTTTGCTGGCACGAAGTCTCCTCAGCTCTCTGCTCACTTGCGCTGTTGTAATTATGGGTGGGGATGTCTTTCCTATGCTGGTATCAGCAGAAGGATGTGTGGAGGGTGCAATACTCCGAGGTGAGAGTGGGTTAGGGTGGTCAAACCTGTTAAAGAAGTTGTTCATTTGGTTTGCTCTCTTCACGTCTCTCTCGATGGTGGTACCCCGCTTCGAGCTGCAGCCAGTGATGATCTTCATCCCATCCCACACTTCCTTCATGCTGTTATTCTGCAACTTCTGCTCCAGCTTTCTCCTGTACTGCTCCTTCGCTGCCCTGAGCTGGACTCGGAGTTCCTTCTGCACGCGCTTGAGCTCATGCTGATCACCGTCTTTAAAAGCCCTAATTTCAAAATGTTTCAGTTTTTAACGTACATAAGAAACTCAAAGTGGCAAAAAACCCTGCAAACCCCACCCCCATGTAATATACCAATAATAACTCTGTCAAAACTCCAATGGGGAAAGCTTCATTAAGAACTTGTGTTAAATTTGAATAGCATCATGAAGGCGAATAAGAAGCAGACAAAACAAGACAGCACTGTGTTTATTTGTTTTTGTTTCAAGCATTGTGTGGAATCCTATGTGTTCATGTGTGAAGATGTTTTTTATAAGCCTCTCTGATAATCTATATATATAAAATTCTTTTCGTGTTTGAAACGGAAATTTCGTATGACCACGTGATACGGAAATTACCTATAACCACAGGACATATTATAATACAGGAACTAATCACTTTGTTTGTGGATGCCATTTTTATATCGTCTTTACGAATTGTTATTATTTGTGTGAGAGTTATTTTACTGGTATTGAAAAGAAGTAAACACAAACACGCCAATCTATCCCATAGAAGTGCGCCCTGCGTCGCCGTCTCCCAGCCCTCCTGTCTGGACTACAGCGCTGAGCCTGCAACATTGTAACTTTTTTTAGTTGTCAGTACTTGATAGCAAAAGAGATGAGGAAAACAGCTTTGCGTCTTTCTACTTTTTAACTGCGCCGAGCTGTAAACAATGTGAAGACAAGACCACCTTCAGCTGCGAGGGGTCGTGAGAACAAAGTGGACGCTGGGAGGCGCGGAATGTCAGGCTGCTCCGCCGAGTCGAGAACTTCGCAGTTTTGGGCAGCATCCTCTCTTCTTGCATTATTTGTGACACTTCAAGTCTTCGTCGGTCCTGGGAGAGTGGAAATCTTTTAGAATAAGTGTAATCAGCATCATCGAAGCAGGACTCTGTTAGTAAATTGCCCTGCACAACTACTTACTGTCCCTTAAGGTAAGTTCGGGTCACTAAAACCCCACAACATTCAAGGTTGCTATTGTGAATAATTATTTTAACAAGTAAATCACAGGCATGTAGTTCAAGGTTGTCAGGCAAAAATTTGGACGATCACATAGAAAATGTAACTTCTATACCACAGCGGTCGTGTAGCGCCTTTCACAAAGGATTTACTACTTACCTGTTATGTTATAGCGCCTTTAAAATGTAGTTTACCCGAAACCGCTCCAGTAGTGCTCAATGTATCTTTACTTCTTAAATGTTAATGTTTTACTGTTTAATAACTTATAGACTACATTTTATTTTTTTCCCTTGCACTCAGTGAGTGAAGCCACTGGGTAATCAACTAGTAATGAGATAAAGTGGCCATTAAACAAAAGATAATTGGCTTTATGTGTGGGTATGGATGCTTTACAAGTGTCCTGGGGCCTCATGCATAACGCCGTGCATAGAATTCACACTAAAACATGGTGTACGACAAAAGTGGAAATGTGTAAGCCAGCTTCCCCACACTTCAGCTCCAAAAATCCAGGTCAGTGTGAAAAGTAACACACATGCATGCACCTGCCTATTTTAATAATCAAATCAATATAAGTATCACCGTATGTTTGGAATTTGGTTAAAAGACAATGGCAAAAGCACGTAACAAAAAGAATTTAAGCAAATGTAAAATGGAGGCAAGGAAAACCGTACTACTTGTTGGCTTAAGCATTGGTATAAACAACAAAAGGAAGATGATCGAGTGATACAGCGTAGGGGAGAAACTTGAAAGTTCAAGTTCAGAAAGTTGCACAGTGCCCGAAATAATAAAAAAGAAGTGGTCAGATATCAAAGTTGCCGTGAAAAGGCGAGTCGTAGCCTACCGTCTAAGTGTCTTACAAAAGCATATTAGGGTACAGAGAAAAAAAAATAGGGACACAGTGAAAAAATAAGGTCGAAATATCCACTTTATCTCATATTTAATTTTGTCATTAAAGTAGAATGTCGTAAAGTTAATCTTATAATCCTGTGGTGGGTTGGCACCCTGCCCAGTATTGGTTCCCTGCCTTGTGCCCTGTGTTGGCTGGGATTGGCTCCAGCAGACCCCCGTGACCCTGTGTTCGGATTCAGCGGGTTGGACAATGGATGGATGGATAATCTTATAATCAAAGTTTAATTTACTAGAGTTTCTCAGATCCCATAGTAACTAAAGTAGCACATTATGTCTTGTATGTGTTCAATTTGTGTGAATCACTACATGCTTCTTAAACAGGCTTTCTCTTATGCCAACAGGACACAGAATACATTACACTCATGATATTACAGCTCTCTGAACAATTTAAATACTAAGATGTATACCTGATATTTTCATAATGAAATGAATTAAAGCATGTATTAAATATGGGGGCATGTGGTAGCAATGAATTGGTGCCCCCTCCAGGGATTGTGCCTGCTTCCCGCAAGATGCTTGCTGGGATGTGCGCAACACTCAATGAAATCATTTATTGCAGCAGTACTGTCTCTTTCAAACGTACCAGCCCCCAATTCCTGTCCTTCCTTTTCTTTTTCCATGCCACACAATAAACTCTTTAATAAATGTCAGACCATCTGTAAGCTTAGAATGCTGATTCTTTAAAACTTTAAAGGAACATTGAAATATCTTTGCAGTACATGTTTAATTATGCCATCCATTTATCCATCCAGGGTCACAGCAGTCCCAGCAAGGATACAGCGCGAGGCAGGAATGATTCCTGCATGGGGCACCAGCGCATCGCTACCACTGCACCACTGTCTCCACACGTTTAATTAAGAGTATACATTATTTAAATGAAGTTAAAAATGTATTTGTATAATGTAATACACATACCTTAATGCATTTCATCTTAAAACTGATATCAAGACTCCAAGAAGATAGCTCTTGGAAATCTAAATCGACTTAGAAGCCAGTCGTCATCATCTGTAAATACAAGGTGCTCTCTTCTATAGAAATGAATTGAATTCCTTTATTGTTATTGTATGGTACAATGAGATTCAATATGAAAATCCACAAACTTATTTTCCTATAAAATGATAAAATAACAATAATAATGATAATAATAATACAATAAAAACCAATCAAAAATATACAATATGACAGTGTAAGTACAATATACATGTACATATAGTGCAAATGGATCATAAAGTGGCTGAGGTTCTGCAATATTACAACTGTAGTTTACAGTGAGGTAACTGAAATTCTAAGTACAAACAGTTCTACCAAGTACACCTGATGGACTGATTGAGTGTGTTTACAGCTCTTGAGATTAAACTGTTTCTGAACCTCGAAGTCCTCACAAGAAAGGCTCTGAAGCATTTGCCAGATAGGAGAAGTTCAAATAGAATGTGCGCATGGTTGAGGCTGCAGCGTGTGCTATACTGTAAATGTTCTCTAGGGTAGAAGCTGTATCCCGATAATGCTCTGGGTTCTCGGCAAATTGTTATGCCCTAACAATTGCCATGACTAAATAGCTTTTCAAGTCCCATTTTATGCCTACATTTTCTAACTTTTGTTTTTGGGCCTTTGCCATTTTATTTCTTGTTGCCACTGAAGCAAGGTCTCTGAATGGATGCACATATTTATACCTTATCATATTTGTCTTTTTTTGAACAAACAGCTGTGTTTGTGGTCTGCCTGGGATCTTATTCCAGTAGTCCATGACTTGTAAATTACTAATTGCTAGACCAAATCAATCGGCTTCTCTATCCCACAAAAACAGCAGTTCTATATCTGAAGTCCTCTCATATTACTAAACATATGACTCTGTCATAGTGACTAAGCCCAGCCACTCTGTGCAGTAACCTCATTACAATCGCTTGCTCTTGCAATTTCATTGTTTAATTCTGTACCCTAGAGTTTGTGGCAATTGAGAAGGATCAGGATGTAAATCAAAAGCTTCACACACAAACTTCACTTCACCACTACATTCCAGTTCAACATCCACAAAATTGCTGACGCTCCACTGGTGTCCTGGTCAAACTATTGGTTATCTCCTTCCTTACTCTAGATTTAGACCCTAAGTTACTTCACCTGCTCCACTTTAGAAAGTTCCTCACCTTGACTTAAAGAAAACATTGAGCCATTCCAGTTAAGTGAGAGATGTATAAAACTGTTAAGTGATATTGTGATGCCTGGGTTCCCCACAGGTCATGTACCACAATGGACTAGGCAATGATGCCAGATCTGGGCACAACAAAAGTGGTGCAGAGTGATTTGTGCTTTTATTACAAACAGTGTTCATCAATAAACAGAACTCAGTGCAATAAAAGCAAGTGCTTATTGTGGTAGATAAAATCAGTCCAATAAATAATCCAACAGGAATGTTAAAATTTAGAAGAAAATCCTTAAGATAAAATTGGGTTTCTTTTTTTTTCCTGTCTGTCTTGCCTGCCCAGTCTGTCTTTCTTCTCTGTCTCCCCTGCTCACCCCTTTGGGTTTTCTCAGCTTGCAGAGATGCAGGCAGCTACAGTCCCACTCTTAGGCTCTCATCCTGAACACTCCTTTGGCATTTCATTGGGATGTTCAGTGCAGGACCGCCGTCTTCCATACACCATTATGGCATCTACTAGATCCCTTCAAGTTACCTATATCATCTCCACTCCTTCCTTTTTTCTATTTCCAGTTTCCTTTCTTGTTCTTCCCCTTTCTACCTTCTCAGTCTCACCTTTAATGCTCCCTTGGACGCAGTGCCTTAAATGCAGTGCTGATGTGGAACAGCTGACCAATTAAACAATCAGTACGCAAACTTCCCGCACCAGACTAACTCCTCAGGTGCGGCTGCACTCACAGAACTCTGCCACTGACTCATACTGTATTTTAATGCATCATTTAGAATGACTTTTTAAGTGTAATATGTGTATTAATTCCTTTTTTTACTGATGGAATTTCTTTTTCAAAATATGTGCTATTAGATCCATTGCTTTCTGTATTTCAAAGTTACTGAGAACAGCCATATCAGTAGGCTTCACAACTACTGCAAAACATTTATTGAATATAATCAATAGTCATTTGGCTCCCTATAGAAATATGTGATTTTACATTCTGGAGTCTTATTTGGAAAAATCAATAAAGTAGGGTTTAAGGAACTAAACTGCTGAAGTGAACCTTTGATAAAGAGAAGAATGGTTAAGCATTCGGAAGCACCAATGCATTCTACACTGCATGTCATGTATTCACTCAATGTTGTAGGATATTTTTAAGAGGTTCAACTACAGATTAAATCTGTAATATGTAGAAGTGAATGCGATAATGCAATATGCTTACATGTGTTTATATTTACATTGCAGTGGCAGAATAACTGTTTCCTACTTTATTTTACACATCAGCTTATTACATCCAACAGATGCAACAAGTGATTGTTTCTTACAAGGTGGGAGAGTTAAGTGCCATGGTGCCCCTCTAAACTGTGTAAAAGAACACAGTGTATGATATCATCATTTTTAACCTTCTTTTATTGAAAAAACAAGAAGGCTTCTAGAAAGATTTTTACTACACTTGCTACAATATCTTTGGACATTCATAAAAGAAACATTACTGCATCAAGTGGGTTCAAAAGAAGATATAACTACGTGATATTTATTTTGTTAAAATTGTCTAGATTATTGACTTTTACAGTTACTTTCACAGATGATACACGTCTTAGCCATTACAAACGTTATATAGATAGATAGATAGTGTCAAAGATGAGACAAAAGAGTCAAAAAAAGATTAGGGGCAAGGATGAAGAAGATGGAAAGTGACATCCTCAGGGCCAGAACTAGAAGTGATGTCATTAAGCCTGAACTGGAAGTGACATCATCGGGACCAGGCAGAATTTCCCATAATTGTTCTGCAGTGGAAAGAGAGAAAGGGTCATTACACTCTGCCACCACCTGGTCTGGTGTGGAATTACACTCATTCAAGGTCCTTTAGCTGCCTCCCATTCGCACATGTGTGACAATACAGAGAAATTTTATTTGTGCCCAGGGGGAAATTTTATTTTTTACAAGAGCTCTTTAAATAAATAAATACATAGATAACAACAACAACATTTATGTATATATCACGTTTTCATACAAATTATGTAGTTCAAAGTGCTTTACAAGATTATAATAAAGAAAAAATACAAAAAGGAAATTAGGCAATACTAATTAACAAAGAATAAAGTTAGGTTCCATAACTAGGAAGAACAGAAAAAACAAAACAAAACTCCAGGGGGCTGGAGAAAAAAAAAACAAAATCTGCAGGGGTTCTGAGACCACAAGACCACCCAGCCCCCCACTAGGTATTCTACCTAACATCAATGATCTAAATCGGTCTTCATGGTTTTCAGGCTTCATGTGGAAGAATTAGATGATGATGGTCATGTGGGCCTTTAGCCTTCAATCCATTAATGTAGGGACTGCATGGTGCTTTGATCAGGTGGTGGTGGTGTAGATCACCACCACAGAAAATCAGAAAAAGAACAGCAGAGAAAGTAGGGGTTAGTACAGATTTTGGAGCCATGAAAAAAAAAAGGTAATTAAATGCATATATAGAATATCAGGGTTACACTAAAATGAGGCTATGAGAAAGTCATGTTAAAATAATAGGTATTTAGCAGTTTTTTAAAGTGCATAACAGCAGAAGGCTGCCTCACCACTTCTTTTAAGTTTAGTTCTTGGAATTATAAGCAGACACTCATTTGAAGATCTGAGGTTACAATTTGGAGTGTAAGGTAAAAGGCATTCCGAAATACAGGATGGAGCAAGATTATTTAAGGCCTTCTAAACCAAAAGCAGTATTTTGAAGTCAATTCTTTTTTTTTTTTAAATTTTACTAATTTTATTAAAATCAAATAACATTCCATACAAGCAAGTCAAGTTTAACAAAACTAGGTTTGAAACAAATCTACCCCCACCCATGAGAAAGAGAGCTAGGTCAGCAGAGTAAAACTTTCATTTATTTATTTACATATTTTTACTATTATTAATCAAAATACATATAATAAAAAAGATGTGGGAGAGTCCTCTTCCTCAATTTAAATGCTATTCTAAAATGTAATTGATTAGATCCTGACAAGTTTTGAAAAAGTTTTGTACAGATCCTCTAAGTGAGAATTTGATTTTTTCCAATTTTACATAATATATAACTTCAGTTACCCACTGACTTAAAAGAGGTGAGTTACCATTCTTCCAGTTGAGCAAGATACGTCTACGTGCCTATAGTTCACTATTGTAAAGGCAATTATATTTTGTTTGTCTTTCTCCATTTTAAGCCCATCTGGAAGTATCCCAAACACCGCTGTTAGGGGATAAGGAGTGATTGTGACACCAAGGCTGTCTGAAAGGCATTTAACGATTTTGGTCCAAAATGATGTTAATTTGGTGCACGCCCAACACTTATGGCCCAATGAGACTGGAACTTGATTGCAGCGTTCACAGGTTGGATCTTGCCCTGGAAACATTTTGGATATTTTAAATGTAAGCTGAATAATTGTATGCTTTGCACATATGGAGCTAGAGTGAATTTTGTGCATTGCTACCTTCCACTCCTTTTCTGAGATGTTGAATGAATGTTGTTTTGAATTCCAAATAAATGAGGTTATGGTATAATCTAATTTCTTAAAAAATGATTTATTGATGTATATTGAAATGTTTTGAAATAGAAAAAGAAGCTTAGGAAGGATATTCATCTTGACAATGTTTATTCTTCCAGACACAGGAAGCAGAGGGTGATGGTGCAAGGAACCTCATCAGAACTGGCCGATATTAAGAGTGGTGTTCCACATGGGTCAGTGCTAGGGCCACTGCTATTTTTAATATATATAAATGATTTAGATGGGAATATAAGTAACAAGTTGGTTAAGTTTGCAGATGATACTAAGACAGGTGGATTAGAAGATAATTTGGAATCCATTATATCATTACAGAAGGACTTGGATAGCATACAGGTTTGTGCAGATTTGTGGCAGATGAAATTTAATGTCAGTAAATGTAAAGTATTACACATAGGAAGTAAAAATGTTAGGTTTGAATACACAATGGGCAGTAGGAAAATCGAGAGTATACCTTATGAGAAGGATTTAGGAGTCATAGTGGACTCTAAGCTATCGACTTCCCGACAGTGTTCAGAGGCCATTAACTAGGCTAACAGAATGTTAGGGTATATAGCACAATGTGTGGAGTACAAGTCCAAGGAGGTTATGCTCAGCCTTTATAATGTACTGGTGAGGCCTCATCTTGAGTACTGTGCGCAGTTTTGGTCTCCAGGCTACAAAAAGGACATAGCAGCACTAGAAAAGGTCCAGAGAAGAGCGACTAGGCTGATTCCAGGGCTACAGGGGTTGAATTATGAGGAAAGATTAAAAGAGCTGAGCCTATACAGTTTAAGCAAAAGAAGATTAAGAGGTGACATGATTGAAGTGTTTAAAATTATGAAGGGAATTAGTACAGTGGATCAAGACTGTTATTTTAAAATGAGTTCATCAAGAACACGGGTACACAGTTGGAAACTTGTTAAGGGTAAATTTCGCACAAACATTAGGAAGTTTTTCTTTACACAAAGAATGATAGACACTTGGAATAAGCTACCAAATAGTGTGCTAGACAGTAAGACGTTGGGGAATTTCAAAACTCGACTTGATGTTTTTTTGGAAGAAATAAGTGGATAGGACTGGAGCTTTGTTGGGCTGAATGGCCTGTTCTCATCTATAGAGTGTTCTAATGTTCTAAAGTGAGATGGAGGGTAGACCATCTATGTAAATCTTGCTTAATTTTTTCCATGCAGATAGAAAATTTTGTTGATAAAGAGCTTTATGTTTATTTGTGATGTTTACCCCATGGTATTTAAACTGGTCTGAGATGATAAAAGGGAAGGTGTCCAATCTAAAATTGTGTACTTGAGAACTCACTGGAAAGAGCACACTTTTGTTTAAATTAATTCTGAGACGAGAAATCTTTTGAAATTCTATTAGTGCTGTTAGGCACTGTATTTTGTGGATTGGATATATACAGTACCATATCATCTGCATATAGAGAAATTTTCTGTTCCAGTCCTTCTCTCATAAACCCACTTTATCTCATAAGCATTGCAACAGTGAGCTGCGAGTGGCTCAATGGCAATTACAAAAAGCAGTGGTGACAAGGGACATCCTTGTCTAGTACCACATTCTAATTTGAAGCAGTCTGAATTAATGTTGTTAATATAAGCTGAAGCTTCTGGAATGATATACAGTAGTTTGATCCATGCAAAAATGTACGGGACAAACCCAAATTTCTCCAATATGGTGAAAAGGTAGTTCCATTCAACCATATCAAATGCTTTTTCTGCATCCAACGATAATAATATCTTTGGGGTGTTAGACTTTGTGGGTCAATATATTGCATTAAACAGGCATCGAAGATTGGAAGCTAAGTGTCTGCCTTTAATAAATCTGACCTGGTCTTGTGATATTACTGAAGGAAGCACTTTCTCAATCCTTCTACCTAGGATTTTGGAGAGTATCTTAATATCATTATTCAAAAGTGAAACTGGTCTGTATGATGCATATTGTAATAAGTCCTTATTTTGCTTAGGAAAAATGGTAATTAAAGCTTGATGAAAAGTTTGAGGTAGAATTTTATTGTCTCTAGCTTCTGTAAATGTTGCTAAATAAAGTGGAGTTATCTTAATTGAGAATGTTTTTATAAAATTTGGCAGGGTAGCAATCAGGGCCTGTTGCTTTCCCACTCTGAAGTGAGTTTATAGCATCTAGTAATTCTGATAGTGCCAGAGGTTTATCCAATTCCTCTGCACTGAGAGTATCTAATTGTGGTATCTGTAATATATCCAGAAATGCATTAGGTTGTGTCATGTCTTCTTTAACCTCATTAGAATATAATGACTTTTAGTAGTCTCTAAATGTGTGCATTATATTTTTATGGTCATTACAGTCAATTCTAAATGGCACAGGTAATGTCATGTAAGGTAATGTAATGACATCAAAACTGGAGAGATGTGCTCGGATTTTCTTTTCCTAGTTAAGCTTCTAGCAGCTGCATTCTGCACTAGTTGCAATCGATTGATGTCTTTTTTGGGTAGTCCTGAGAGAATTGCGTTATAGTAATCTAGTCGATTAAAAACAAAAGCTTGCAAACTTATAAGGGATCTAACTTTTCATATATTTCTTAAGTGAAAAAATGCTATCCTAGTAATCTGATTAATATGTAATTTAAAATTTAAGTCAGAGTCAACAATTACCCCTAAATTCTTTACCTCTGTCTTGACTTTTAAGCCTAATAGATAAAGGGTTATTTCTAATACCCTCATTATATCAATTTTTGCCAATCATTAAGATTTCCGATTTCTCCTCATTTAGTTTCAGAAAATAACTACTTATCCATTCAGAAACACAAGTAAGACATTGTGACAGTAAAACAAGAGAGTTGGGGTCATCAGGCGCTACTGATAAATACAGTTGTGTGTTGTCAGCATAGCTGTGGTAGTTCATGTTCTGCCTTGAGATAATCTGACCTCATGGAAGCATGTAGATCGAAAAGAGCAGTGGACCCAAGATAGATCCTTGTGGAACACCATATAGAATATGTGTCTTTGAAGTATAATTACCACAACTAACAAAAAATTATCTACCTGTGAAGTAAGACTCAAACCAATTTAAGACTCTGCCACAGAGCCCCACCCACTGACTAAGGAAATTTATAAGAGTATTTTGATCAATGATATCAAATGTGGCACTCAAATCTAGGAGGATAAGAACAGATAACCGGCCTCTGTCTGCATTTACCCGAAAGTAATTTACCACTTTAACAAGTGCAGTTTCTGTACTGTGATTTGTTCTAAAGCCCGACTGAACAGAATGTTTTATTCAATGACCATTTAGCTGCATAATGACTGCCTTTTCTAGAATTTTACTTAAGAAAGGCAGGTCAGAAATAGGTCTAAAATTTTCAATAACAGAGGAGTTGAGATTATTTTTCTTGAGCAGGGGTTTAACAAAAGCAGTCTTAAAACAGTCTGGGAAGACCCCATATCTAATGATGAATTTACTATGTCAAGAACACTCTGAGTTAGCACATCCTATACGTTTTGGAAAAAAACTTGTTGGTATTGATAAATAAACATATATACACAATGTACACAACCACTATGGTCTGAACACACACCAGAATGACTAAAAAGGGAAAATATAAAAAGAAAGAAAAAACTTTTGGCTTGGCAGCCACTCACAGTGAGGCATTATGCATTGTATTGTTTTTGGTATAAAGGAACCCCAGTAGCATTTCTTGACACACTTCTGCTAAATGATTCGATGGCTGAAAGTACTCAGAGGGGATGTGCAGCATTGTTCATAATGACACTCAGTTTTGTTTTAATTCTCTCCTTTGCTACGACATCCAGGTGGTCCAGAGTGAGTCCTATAACTGAGCTTGCCCTTTTACTTACCTTAATTCAGTGGGCCTCTCTTGAAGTGATGTTATCAGTACAGCACACCACAGTGTGGAAAATCGCACTGTAGAAAAAAAATCCAAAATCTTCAGAGGGAAAAGACACTATGAGTCACAGTGAGTATTTATGTAAATTATGAAGGACTGGTGGTGAGGAGTGTCTGAGTTAATCTTTCCTAAAATGTGAAAAATTCTCTATTTCATATCCATTTAATTCAGTTCAGGATAATGGGCATAGAAGCAAAACTATATATTCTTTATTTATACCTGCTTTCATTTCGGCTCACCTATATCTTCACTCCAATGAGATGTGATGTCAACTGTGCTTTTCTCCAAACATTAAGGACTAAGCTCAAAACATGATGGAGTTCAATTCGAAACTAGAGAAGGACAAAACATACCAGTGTTTATTAGAGTTTCTAGGAATATTTCATTCTGACTTTCTGACATATTGAGCTTGCAATCGATACCTTCAGCACAAATGGAAATTTAATAGACATTCCAAAACACTATCACCTAATGTAATGTGAAAAATATGGGCTGATATCATGTTTAAACTTATTTTTTTACAAATTTAAGTACAAGATGTTATTTCAGTCTTTATTTTGCGGTTTATTTAACTTTGATCAAGGCATTCTGATTCAATTGGAATAAAGCAAAAATCTAAAACAATAAAAGTGTGCCATTTGTGAATGGAAAAGAATCTGGCAGGATTGCCTAGTGGGTCACAGATTTGTGTGAAAAGCACGCTACTGTGATAATTCTTCTGTCTTTAACTGTTAGATGGCATCTTAAATAAATTTTAACCTTGGGGCTGCATTAAAGATTAGTTGTTGGCATGTTTCCCAGAGCAATCTAATCCTGCAGATGCAGCTATTTCTCCATATTTGTGTCTTTTTGAATTTTGATGAAAATCAAAAAAAAAAATTAAGGAATTGAACCTAGAAAAGGTCTAAGGTCATTTATAATGGGGAAGGAGAAAGCAACAATAACTTGCATTACAGTTGCAGAACAGTAAACCACAATAAAAACTTTTAGTGTTTAAAAGAATACAAGGAATATACATTTTCCTTATTTGAAACACATATTTTTAAAAAATATAACAGGCCACTAGAATTTAAGTTTGAATTTTTAGCATGCTGACTTCAAACAGTATTCTGCTCTTATGGTTAATGTTTCTGCCTCGTTAATCCACCAAAACCAATTCAATTTATGCCATGCCACTATGATAATCACAGGCGAATTCCAAAGATCTGTCACAAATGTGTTTGACATGTTAAATTTTTTGAGAATTATTAATATTCATTTTTTGAAAAACATTGTATCATTAGTTGGTATTCTGTTGTGGATTCATACACACACCTTCAAGCCTTCTCAATTTGAATATATGAACTGTGGTAATTGCTGGCAGCCAGCCATGAGCCAGAGACCTTTGGATTCTAATGGCCTTCTTAATCAGCCTCCTTGTCAGCATTTTGAGTTAAAGGAAAATCCCCCTTAGCTCCGGGTTCAAGGACAAGCTAAAGTGGAGCAGAGCACTTCTTTGTGGTGTCAGATGAGCTACCTCTCTCACCCAGCCCTCACTCTACTATGCAGCCACATTTGGAAATGTCATTTTATAGCCATTTTGTGCATTTGTTTTCATGGGTGTCTCAGTTTTGTGTTGGGTCACTATGATGCTGCATGTTTGCTAGGCACATGATGCATGTGCCAAGTAACCTGTGGCATCATAGCAGCCATGATATATAAGATGGTTGTTTCCCCTGAACAAAGCTGAGTTGTTGGTCATTCTGAAGAGATTCTGTTAACTGTGATGGCACTGAGAATTTCTCAGAATAGATCCTTGTAACTGCATGAAAGTCTGCTGTACTTGTTTTGCAACAAATCATTGAAACAGAGATTTGATTAGAGACCTGAAAATGTATCTTTAAGAATTACAGTCATAATGAAATCAATATATCACTCCAAGGGAGATATTAAGACAAAATATATATTACTAAAGAAACGATAGATACAATTTTAATCTGATGTTCACTCCCAATAAAACTGAAGAAAGACAATGACGATTGAGCGAGCTTTTGGACAATTGTACATCTATCCTTATGAAAGTTGAAGTGATTTTCCATTTGATGTCTTCATTCCTTCCACAGGTTAGCTTCAAGTTCCACAGGATAATGTTAGTTATTTAACCTCCTTAGCATTATTTTCAGCAAGAAAAAATGTTATTATGTGTAACAGGAACGTGTTAATACCAAAACGTTAACATTAATACAGTAGAAAAGGTACTGTGTCTCTAGTGTCCACTGTACTGAGGCAGATTTTCTACACATCTTTTATGTGATACGTTTTGAGACAGTCACCAACCAACAGCCCAATGTTGCAATCAGGACCATACACTTATATAATTTTTATGTTGCTTGCACACAAGAAGGTAGAATGTAAATGTCTGATCTGCATGAGCAACGCACCTCTTGTGATATTTCAGGCTACCACAGCACAACACTCAGTGACTTTCACATTTCCCCTCGCACAAATGTTGACAGTTGCTGTATTGTGAAGAGTGCTTAGGGGGCTAAGGCCTTGCTTGTCTCTGTATTACATTGCAATTATTTTGCCTTTTTGTCACGCAGCTACTATCACACCACAATGAAGCTTCACACGACTGAATTCACTGAACATTATCATGGTGGTTTGGTCATGCAGTGCTGTACTATGCATCAGTTTCACTTTCCATGTCAACGTCTAATGACCAGTTCACATCGTCTTCACTATCAGTAACTGTTCAGTTTTAGTTCAGTCTAAAACTGCCTTTGAGACTTTTCGTATGTTATTGTGTTTCTGGCTGGATGCTTCCCCACTCATGAATACTGATGAGTTACCTTAGAGTGACAAAATGCATAGAAATATTCATGATTTTGTGTAGTATGATGTTATTTCATCCACTGCATGGCAGCAGAATACTGTCCCAAGTGTTATTTGGGCTTAAAAATATAAAGCGGATCATTACACACCACCCCGAGTCTTAACCACAATTACATAGAATTCTGAGTCTGAGTCACGCTCAGTGTTAACACCAAGGAGGTTAATACTCTTGGGACAGTCCCTTTATTTCAACCTGCACATTACATAATGTTCAGTTAACTTGTGTTAACCTTAACAACACATTTTCCGCCGACCTACACCACGCACATCACTAAACTACTTACATTTATTTTCATTAACCTTGTTAATCTTCATTTAATTTATATATTTTCTGCATAAGTTAACTTAAGAATCTCTCAAAAATGTAAATCTAAATTAATACTTAGTTGTTTAAAATCCCCATTTTTCTTTTGTTGGTCTAAAACATCAAGACCCTTTTGCATCAGGTTTCAATTAGTAAATCTTTATTTAGTAGATGGTATTGTTAAAATGTTATTAAATTTGTATGTATGCTGGGAATATGTGCATTAAAAGCACCTGGGCTCAAAGATTACAGTGACAAACTGATCACTAATCATCTCTGGCTACAAAATAACACATAACATGTAATTTATAGCCAATTTCCATATTCTATCTAGTTAATAGACACCTATGTACAAATAAAAATTAAAAAACAGGTCTGCTGAAGTTATTAGTTCAATAAAAGGATTTAGTAAACTTGTGTACTTACCCCCAAAACTTGTAATTCCAGCTCTTTTTTTAGCTGACAACAAATATTTTGATGAATTTTATAACCTCCAGATCCTTCAATCAGTATTGGCTAACTACTTTTATGAGGGTCCAAATCATTGCTCCTGAGGGAGGTTTCAGATTAATGTAAGCAAGAGATATTGCTATTACAGACATGGAAACACGTGTGCTAATCAGTGAAAGTGTCCTTATGTCTAGCAGATGGAGATAATCCAAGTGTTCGGCCTACAGTATGTCCATATCACTTCTTCTACTTGAACAAATATGGGTCTCGGTAGAAGAAGCCATTTTCATTTCATTGGATTTGTACATAACATCAATAAATCAGGGGCCATCAGTTGATGATATCAGTGCCTACACTTGTTCATAAGTCAGTTGTAAAATCTTAATGGCAGTGGGGCAACTGCATTTCTCTTCTCTCTTGGGAAAAGCGGTAAGTTGAGGTGTTGACTATTACACTTCCAGCCTGTCCACTGTTCAATCAAGCTTTTCATGTATCCTCAAAAAGTTTTTTCTATAATCAAGTCATTTTTCAAGTCAGGCACAAATGTCGGTATTAAGTCCAGAGATTACAACTGGTCAGAGACGAAACTTGTGATATAAAAGTGTATGGTGACAAATGCATCTGTTTTCATCCTCCCATGTGCTTTTGATTGTTTTGCAACATAATCAAGTAAGGTGTGAATGGCAGGGAGAAATTCCCCTTGATTTTCCCTTTTCCATTCTCCTCTCTGTATTCTTCTATTTAACTTTATTACACATTAGTTTTCTCTAAATCTTGGGGTCTCTTGCCTGGCATTACAAAGCATTTCACTTCATGGGAGGACACACGACAGGCTAGAAAAAAGTCAAATTAACTATTGTATGGTAATTTTATAATGCAATTACCTTTGTCCATGACCCAAATACCCTTGTGAGACATGATAAAATTATGATGTGACCTTTTTCACCCATGTGAAAGTTCAGTGTTAAGTCCCCCTGCAGCTAAACATATAGACTCTGACAAACTGAAATGCTGATATCTTATTTTGTTCAACTTTTGTTCAAAAGTGTGTGTGTGTGTATATTATATATATATATATATATATATATATATATATATATATATATATATATATATATATATATATTTATAATTAATCAGCAGCCAACTTAGTTCAAGCTCCTCGCCCTGCACTGCACTCTTGACAGACATGACTTCTGTCTAATGTGACAAATGTGTGTGGAACTAAAAGGGGACATATAAGTAAACCTGGGTCCTACCTGGCTCGCTTAAACCTGTAGCAGTCCAGTGCCACTCAGATATACTGGATATAGTGCTGGGTTGAGCAACGGCCCTTCAGCATTGCCACTACCTACTGGGTTTATTGCTTCAATATGAATAATTAGTTGTGCTGCACATATGTTTTGCATGATTGGCGTATAATATAGATGGATACATTTTATAAATTATGAATGTATGGAATCAAGTATCAGGTTATGGTCTCAGAACATAGAGGAACTATATAAGAAAGGACAAAGGAGGCTCTTCTTCCTTAGGAAACTGTTTCTATAAACTGGGAAGTGACATCCTTCACATCTTCTTTAACTCTATGATGGCCAGTGTGATTTTCTAAGCTGTAATATGCGGGGCTGGCAACATCACTTCACAAGATGCCCACCAAATCGACAAACTGATTAAAAAGGCAGGTTCAGTTATGGAATGCAGTGTGGATCCCCTGGAGGTAGTAGTAAAGGAAAAATGAAAACAAAACTGAGTGCAATTGTGAATAATGCTGTACACCCTCTCTGTCACACACTAACACTGAGGACTTGCAGCCAACAAATTATTCAACAGAAGTGTGTCAAGAAACACAACTGGGGCTCCATCATACCAACAGCAATATGTCTGCATAATGCCTCACTGTGACTGTGAATGCCAAGTCAGAAGTTTTCTTTTCGTTCTTTTTAAATTTTTCTTACTTTTCAGTCATTCTGGTGTGTGTTCAGACCATAGGGTCTGTGTATATAAATTTCTTTATCTATCCATTTATTTATGTATTTACTAGACAAAGAGCCCGTTTCGACAACATAAGATGAAACGGGCATGAGTGGAATAGTATAATATATAATAAGTATAAGCACCACAAACCTGATATAGGTGTATTGAATGAATGCGTAATTAGGCCTTGAGCTGTAGTCGAAATTGCCTTTCAGGCCTCTAGAGCTTTAATCGAAGTCGCCTTTCTCTTTGAATTTTTGCGGCCGTAAATCCGCCACCTCCCACGATGTTGGGGTTGGATGTTGGTCGAAGTCGCCTTTCTCTTTGAATTTTCACGGCCATAGTTGCCTTTCTCTTTGAATTTTCACGGCCGTAAATCCGCTGCCTGCCGCGATGTCAGTCTCGTAAGGTTTTTCGGGCAGCTGCCCAGAAGGCGACTGCGTATTCGGCTTCGGACGGACGTGAGTGAGGAGATTGGCGAATTATGTATTAAGATTTAAAGAGCTTCTGTTAAAAAGCCAAAATTTCCCCTGGGACAAATAAAGATCTATCTATCTATCACCACAAATTACTTGCAATTTTGAATTCTACAAATTTCTTTCTTATGTATTTGATGGTATAACATCTTATTTACTACTTTCCTTGTGTTTATTGCAAGAATGATACAATATTAAGTAATATTTGCTACATATGTTTTGTGTCCAATAAATTCAATTCTGTTTGCAAACCCATCCTTATTCGTAAAGCATACCACTGAGCAATTTTGCAGATCACTGATTTTGGCCTTTAAGAATTTAAGATTTTATATAAGGGCACTTGTTTCTCTCAAGGTCATGATTGAGACCTTCAATATTCCAGCTTACAAAATTTATTGAATGATCTGAATTATATTGTTTCTACCTTCAAGAAAATATTTTTGATATTAGGTGAAAAAAGTGAGATGTTTTCAATTGTAGCTTTATTACCAATTTCACATCTGTCATTGCTAGGCATTGCAACCAGTAAAATAGCCAATAAATTACAGAAAAGGACAAACACTAATAACTTGCTCTTTTTATCCCTTCTCTTCACACATGCCTCCAGCTCCCCAAATGAGGATTAAGAATAGACACATCAGACTCCCAATCCTCTGATATGCCAAGTGATACAACCAGCCAAAAAGACACAGAATATTTAGAGAGTTGATTCAATGATTCACAAAAACAAGTAAGAGCAAAAGGGTATCAGATGTTTTGCCTACAGAGACAAATGTGAGAGCAAACAATACCAAGTCTGAAATGCTAATAAAAAAAATACAAACTGAAATCTCTTATTCTCCATATTCAATACACAGGACAAAGAACAAACTAAATAAATCAATCTACAATTAACAAAAGATAATTACGCAAAATAATAAGCAAGAAATGTGTTTTTTTCTAAGAAACAATTAAATGCAAAATGAAAGAAAACAAGTAAAATAAAAACACAAATGAGAATAGACAATACAGCCAGGGATGTAACCCTGGTAACACCGTAAGAAACAGAAGATCAATTCTTTTACTTGGTAGGAGGGAGCAGAGCAATAATATGTAAGGTTAAGGCAGACAGAAGTTTCAAGTTGTGCTACCCAAGCTCCTCAATAGAAGTAAAAGGAAACAACAAGGCTGAGGATCAGAAACTGAATGCAGTAGATGAGAGGTACATCAAACAGATGTCCCTTCAAAACTAAATGAGGTCCAGCACAGCTATCTGCTCTGAAATCACATAAACCATTGGAATCAAAGTACACCAATCTACAGTCCACAGATGTTGTGTCAGAAATGGTTATCTGGGAAGAGTTGCTACCAATTATCATTCCCCCAAATTGGAAACAAAGCCAAGAGACAAAAACCCAAGGATGGGAATTTGGAACAATGGCAGCAAGAGCTCTGGAATAATGAGTCAAACTGAAAACTGTGGCTCAAAGAGGAGGCATTTTGTCCATAGACCTGCAAAGGAGTGCTACACAGATGAGTATCCACAGGCAAGCATGGTTGAGACTACCTGTATATTTTTGCTACATTTCTGCAAATGGACTTGATGAATTAATGGTGTCCTCAATACTAAGAAGTACAAGCAGATTCTCACCCTTCACGCAATACCATCAAGGAGGTGACTGATCAGTCCTGATTTCATTCTGTAGCAGGATAAATACCCCAAACACACACCCATGATCATAAAGGACTATATTCCGAAAAAAGAAGAACAAGGAGTTTTGCAATAAATGGTATAGCCTCCCTGCAGCCCTCATCTTAACATTACCGAGGCTGTCTGGGATTACCTTGAGAGACAGAAACAAGCAAGACAACCAAAGTCTTCAAGATGCTTTGAACAAACTTCAGATAAGTGAACCTAAGAAATTGGAAACAGTTTTAAATATTGAATTGTTTTATTTTTTTTTTAACAGGTTAGTGCTTTCATTGTAAATGTTTTGTTATTTAGAAACTTGTCATTTTATTAGTTTTGTAAGTATCCTTGCTTTTTTTTTTTGCAAGTGATTTTTTTGTCCATCCATCCATCTATCTATCATCCAACCCGCTATATCCTAATTACAGGGTCACGGGGGTCTGCTGCAGCCAATCAAGAGCCAAAACAGGGTGCAAGGCAGAAAACAAACCCCGGGCAGGGCGCCAGCCCACCATAGGGTGTGCACACACACACACACACACCAAGCACACACTAGGGACAATTTAGAATCGCCAATGCACCTAACCTGCATGTCTTTGGACCGTGGGAGGAAACTGGAGTAACTGGAGGAAACATGCAAACTCCACGCAGGGAGGACCTGGGAAGCGAAACCGGGTCTCCTAACTGCGAGGCAGCAGCGCTACCACTGCGCCACCGTGCCGCCCTGCTTTTTTGTCATAGTGCTATATATGAAGTGAAAGGAATAATGGCATAGAGTGAAAAAGGGAAGCGAAAAGTCCATGAGCAACATTATATGTTGAAAGAAGAAGGGGATTGTTAGCAGATTATAAAGGACGAGCTGTCTTTGTTGAGACAGAACAGTAATATTATTGTTCTTCAAAGTGCAGTAATGAAATATGTATGTCACTTACAATAAGCTTAAATTGATTTGTTGAACATTTTAATAAAAGATCAAAAGCTGTAAGCTTATAGTTGTGTATTGTTTAAGACACTATGGAAACAGAAACCTAAGCTAGAATTTCTAAGCTGTTACATTTTTGATTAACTATGTGTGGAGTTTATTAATGATTTAGCAGCTCACATGTGATGCCACTCCATAAATGTGCCAAAGAGATTGTTTACTTATTAACATCTGTCTTATTTGATTGTGATATGGCTAGATAAACAACAGGTTTATTCTCAAGTAAAACGAGCAAAAGTCTGACATGAAGGAATATTTCTGTCTTTTAATATTTTGATACTTTCAAAGTCTACAGTATTGATAACATGACTTGCTTCATAGAGGAGCTTATTTTCCATTTGCATTTAAATCTCAGCTGAGCAATGGAAAAAGCCCTGGGCAATATAAGTACAACTAACTGTCACTTACTGTGCAGTGAACAGAGAACAAAAGCCATCTACTTCTTTTTACCCAATGAGGTTGTGTAACACAACTCAGCAGTGCTTGTCAGAAGGTAATACCCCCTTAGAGTCCCTCTGTCCTGATTTTGTAACTACTTGGGGTAATTTTATTAACACTCCCGTGTTTCATAGCTAACTATAGATAAATGCCTATGTGATTTATCAGGTAATGATATTAGCATCTCCCTCAGCCTCGTTTCCTTCTGTATATATGCAGGAATTTCATGAATTTAAAATGTTTGCTTTAAAGCAGTCTCACGTGTGGTTTAAGATGTAAGAATTACATATAAGTAGTCTGTCAATAAGAAACAAAGCATTACTCACCAGTCTTCAAACAGAACAGACGTCTTATATAATAAAATACTACAAGATTATTGTACAATGACACTAATTGCCTTGTAAAGTAATCTGTGGTCATCATGTTCCTTATGTCAGGAACCATATACTGTGTGACCACTAGGGGGTGGCAGAGATCGCCCAACCCCAGACACAACCTCACAGATGCAAGTCCCATTAAAATAACAATGTTTTATTTCTTACAGCTACTTTCCACAAAGGTTCCTGAAGTGCAATAAACACAAATCTTTCTACACTGTCTTGTTTCTTTTCTCCTCCTCTCCATCTCACATTCAAGCTTTGTACAATTCCACCCAACTCTGACTTACCTGGATGAGGTCCAGCAGCTTGTTTTATCCCAGACCCTGGAGTACTTCTGGTGCTTGGGTTTAGTCCAATGGAAGTACTTCCAGGTCAAACAGAAGTCCCATAAAGTAGGGATGAGGAATCCCTGTAGCACCCATTGACAGCCCCCACTGAACCCGACAAGGCTGTTCCTGAGGACTAAAACGTCCAGTGCGCCTTGCGGGTATCTGCACAGGTACAATCACCCAGGGAATCTGCCTTCTAATCGGAGCCCACAGTCCTGCCAGGTTGTCTCCCTCTGCCTTTCCATTGTACAGTTTTCCTGGCCAGGTATTGTTCCTGCGTCCAACCCAGCAGGGATGCCGGCATACCCACTATCACATTGACATCTTCTGCCTGTCTTCTGGGTGAAACAGGACAATCTTCGCCCTGTTTCTTGAAGCTTCTTCGGGTTGGTGTGGTGTTATGGGTCCACAGCTCTTCCAGCAAAGGCCGTTTTATTTTAAATAAATAATCGCCGCGCTCGCGGCTTAGCGAGGGGGCGTGGTAACTGTAGCGAGCCGCAGGGCGATCTGCGGTGTGGGCGGTTTTCACCTAAGTGCACAGGTGGGAAACTGCCCACATCCATGATTGTTCCTGTGGCTAATGGGCTGCAGCTGCCATGTCCTCCCCGCATATATAGCGAAGCGCGAGCCAGTTAAGGGGGAGAAGAACAGGAAAGAAAGAGAAGTAAAAGAAAGAGACTGAAAGAAACGGAGGTTGCAGGAAGGAAGAATGGAAGGGAGAGAGAGCGAGTGCGCCGGTGCGAGTGAGTGAGTGAACAAGCTCACAGCAGCTGAACAGACAACCTGGGTGTGAGGCCGACACCCCAGGCGTAGTTGTCGCTCCCGCAGAGCTTTATGAAGGACGGGAGTGACGAGAAAGTGGATGATTCTCCACAGAAGACCGCGGGGAATCGGGACTTGGGAACGTGGTGTCCACCACGTGAGAGCCTTGGCCGTTGGTGGATTTCCCAGGTCACTGTCAGGGTAAGCCGACCGGAGCCGAGGATCGGAAAGGCTACTGACAGTTGCAGTAGGAGCAGGCAGAAGGCCAGCTGCAGAAAGAGCGTCTCGCCTGTAGAGCAGCCCAAACAGGAGTAGCAGGGGGACCACCAGAGTAACTAAGAAGCACCGGGATTGTCATTTGTTTTTAAAGACTGCTTCCTGTAGATTTTTGAACCTCGTTTTAAAGGATTGTTGTTTTTGTGTCTTTTAACCTCCACGTTTCTTTAATGGATTGTTTATTTATTTATTGAACTTTGAAAACTGCACTATTGCACTTTGTGATTTTATTTTAATAAAAGCACTTTGCACTTTTTAACCATCCTCTTGCTCAATTGTTTATTGCCTCACTGTCTAGCTCATCGGTGACATTACCGACGGTGTTGGGTTCAAGGGCTCCCTAACAGCCGATGAGAGCATGGAGCTGAACCCGCATCATCACATTTGGCCTCCCATTCAATTAAGAAACTATGATCCATCCCTATTGTGACACCTGCCCATGTGCACCATCCATCACAGCTGTAAAATGAAAAATGATAGATAATACAGAAAAGCATTCTCTATTATGAAGACAATCCAAGGAGAATTTAACATGGCAGGAACCAATCACAATGTCCTATAATGATTATTCATTATTTCACTTGCTTATATAAAGTTTAATATAAAATGTATGCAGTTTTAGGCAATAGTGGGTTCTGTCATGTAGTAGATGTAGAAGGAAAATTTTTTATATTAGCATAAAAATAGCAAATTAACATAAAGAGCCATAAAAAGTAATTACAAGCTTCTAAAACATTAGATTAAGCATAAATTAGAATGTTAAGAAAATAAGGTAGGTCAAGTAAATACTTAACTAAAAAATCAGTCATTTTGCATTATTTTTTAAGCTTACACCAGAATTGCTAGTGTGGGAAATAACAGAAAAAAGAACAAAAATGATGTATAGAAACCAACTTAGAACAGGATAAGAAGATTGAGAACACCTGTGTCCAAGGATAGGAAGCTAAAGAAACGATACCACAGAGAAAAGATGGCTCTGAAAGGCACGTACAAAGCCAGCTGAAATATTGAATCAGCAAAGATGGCAAGAAGGCATTGCTGCCAAGATCAGGTGATGTAATGCAAGGAAAATGACAAAATATGTTCTAACATAAATAAGTTTAGAAAATTAGTAATACTAGCATTTAACCTAAGTACAGAGATTAAATGTAAATCAAGCATGCCAAGCAAATGATTAAATAAAGGCACATGCTATATTTCTTTTAAATCAAAGCTTAAGCTTCAGGCCACCATTATAAAACGTTTGAAAGGCTTAGAAAAGGAAATGACGAGAGGAAACCCATATATGGAATCAAGGCATTGGCCAGTTAAAGAAATAAGAAAAAACAAACTAGAAGTGAACAATAGACAAGTAGAAATACTGAGGGGCCAGCTGCAGGAAAGTGAGGAGATAATAAGGGTTCCCATGGGAAATCAAGGTATCAGCCGGACAGGAGTAGAGGGGAGTCAGAGAAAATGAGCTAATATGAGCGAGGTCGGAGAAGATAAGAAATGGCTATATAAGTCTTGAGTCTGGAACTGTTCAGGGCTCAGCTCAATTTGGCTGTTTTGGGTTGAGTCCTTGTTATTTTTATGCTTATTTTATAGCAATAAAACTGTAAATTCTGTTTGCCTATCTTTAGACTCCTAATAGCCTTTATTTCAGGTAAAAAGCCTTCTGGTGATGATTTTTAGCCATGACACAGGCAACATGGATGGATTGTCACACACGTGTGCCTTAGGGACATCTTCATGTCTCTGGTGGTAGTAATTCAACACAAATCCATAAGGTGGTGGAGTATATTAATGACTGATTGACAGCTCGACCACCTCTGAATTCACTTCCAGTGTCCATCCCCTTGGACCCGCCTCTTCCCGCCTGGTCTGCACTTAGTAGGAAGTGATGTCATCTTTGTCAGTCTAGTCTGAGACTCATGTCCTAAGGGGCATTATTTTGCTGAAAAGCCTTTATTATTTTTTTGCATTATAATATACCAGTAACGATGCACTTGACTTGAGCATTCATAGTTTTCATACTCACTCTCTGTACGTTTAGCATTCATTTGCTCAGAGGTTGATGCGCTTGCTGCTTCCTGAGCAGCTCTTCTTTTCTCCACCCTAGCAGCCCGCTTCTTCTCTTCTTTCGTCTGCATCTTTTCATGTTAAAACTGATTAAGTCAGTGTTTGTGTTGCAATTACTTAGTATGTTTTCCTTAATTTTTCACTTAAGTTGGCACATAAGTCTTCAATCTGCCTC